>NC_092038.1:102744523-102942592 GCF_003086295.3 Arachis hypogaea
GACCTCTCGCACTACCTCTACCGCGTCCACGAGGCGCCATCTGGTTCCTATACATACCAAACAATCGATATTAAGTTGATCAGTCTCAATATCGGAAGTCTAGTACTTCAAAGTCCCAAATGCATGCTCATGAACGTTTATGCCAATTATATCAAGCAGATATACTAATAGCACATAACACACACACAGAGAATGCACAGAAGCATAATCAGTCCATCCCTCAGGCTCTACAGGAACGAACTGCTCTGATACCATAATGTAACACCCTACCATACAGAGTCTTATGCTTAAGTCATAATTCAAGGATGGCAAGGTATTACGACCTCTAAAATAAAAATTTAGTACGTATAGTAGTATGAATGATTGATTATAACTAGGAGCCTTTGTAGAAAAAGGGGTAAACAAAAACCAATCGCAATTCAAAGCGCAACACTCCGATCGATAACGTAACGAACAAGGATAAACCAACGCGAGATTATATATATACAAAGGAGTGTCAAAAACAGGAATATCAAGACTCAAGATCCGGCTGCGAAGATAACCGGTCCGAGCATAACAATATATACATATGATAGAAATAAGGAAAACCCCAAAGGAAACCCAAAGGAACACAAATACATAAAACCTATTCTCCAAAATCTCCCACAAGAGGAGTATCACAGTTTGTATTATTAAATGGAGATAAAAGTATCTAAACAAAACATATAAACCAAAACATAGCCCCAAGAACAAAGGATCTTCGCAATAACAGAAGTCTCCAGCATGCATCAGCGGGACACCTCACGTCCTGCATCTGAAAACCACAAAATCCGCATGGGTGAGAACCAGAGGTTCCCAGCAGGTAACAGTTTCCACATATATAATACATAATAATAGAGGAAAGCCAAAGGCGATCCTAGAGCTTCCTCCAGATAATATCAAAGCTTATAAACAAGCTAAACCATACAAGGGCATCTGACTAAAGATTCTTCAGTCTAACTAATACTTCCCTTTCCAATTCCTTCAGACCTCCCAACCACCAGCAGGAGTATAATATAGCAAACACAGTTATATCAAACAAGGAATATACAAATAGGAGCAAGTAAGACATTTAGACAATTAGCAAGTTATATGCAGTCAAATAGGCAATCTCAAACAATTCACATAGTATGCATATGATGAATGCCTGTCCCTAGTGGCTGATGATATCATCTGTCGGTTATAGAGCCAACCCGACAAGTCCTGGTAGCTAACCATCAGACTGTCCCTCTGTCATGCATCCCCAACTCGAGTTATACTCGTCATAAACTTGATCATAATCATGATCTATATCCATCACCCTCACTGGTGAATATATACGGGGGCGAGCTCATCCGGGTCTTTCACAGTGCCCGGCCACACTTATGACATAGGGTCAGAAGAGTACCAAGTCTCAACCTGGAGCACGTGGTGGCTAGTCACTGCTACTACCCAGGGAAACTCGTAACTCCGAGAGTGGAAGTGCAAATCACAAATATCAATAATTCAGCATAAACATGCATGAATTCTCATCCATGGATCAACATCCATATCAGCCATCCGGCTTACGGTTAAATCCATAACCAGCCAATATCCATAGCATACACAGCTATTCCGGCTCACGGTTCAATCCAGAACCAGCCTATTCATAAACAATTACGGCCCTTCGGCCAATGGCATAACAAGCACTTCCACCACCATCCTCCACATCTCACATATTCATCAATGATCCTCAATGATCATTCATTTTACCTTGCTTCACTCGCAAGTTACCACAACCACTAGCTCCTTCTCTCATAGCTAGGCATATCATAATGATTTAAGATATAAGTGGTGAGTTCGGAGGCTTAGAAGTATGAAATTTGGCTTTTAAAACTCAAAAATCAACTTTGAGATGAAAACAGGGCCACGCGTACGCGCACTCCACGCGCACGCGTGGATGGCCTTAAAAACTCATCGACGCGTAAGCGTCATGCACGCTAACGCGTGGATACCAAACTTGCCCATCGGCGCGCACGCGTCAACCACGCGTACGCGCGGGTGTTCTCGTGCCCCAGGCACAACACCGGCACAGTCCTGGCATAACTCTCTGGAAAATGGCCGGGCATTGGGTGCAGCACAATCGGCGCGCCCGCGCACATCACGCGTACGCGTGGATGGCACTTCTCGGAAGATCGGCGCGTACGCGCCAGGTGCGCCCACGCGCAAGGGGTCGTTCTGCTAAAAATTTTCTAAGTTAAAAGCTGCAGAATTTCACAGGTTTACACCCCAATCTTCCAACGGACATAACTTCCTTATTTTAAATTGTTTTTCACCCGTTCTTCTAACGGCATAGACATCCCGGATCCAATTTCATTTCTAAACAGATTTGGTACAAAACGGATATCCGTAGTCCAAGTTATGTCCCGTCAAAGTATGCCCAAAAACCATATTTTCATACAAAACCACAATATGCCATTTTCAAAACAAACCATTTTCAACTCTTTCCAAAATCAACCAAAACATGCCAATTTCATCCCTTTTCTTTGAAATCAATTCAAACGTATCAAATTCAACATCAAGCCTCCTCAACTCACACATTGACACATAACCCACAATATACAAAATCACTATATCATCATTTTATCCCACTTCACCCAAGTGGCTCAAACTCAAACATATTGACATATCATATACTATTCCTCATGCCAATTCTCAACAACACCAATTCCAATAAATCATTATGGTACACAAACAACATCATACTCACCATCAACATGGTTCAACCCACAATTCAACCATAACCAATCATCAAGCATATATCACAACATGCATATTTCTCATACATCATACCACCAAGACATCAATAATCATCATCACATATATGACCACATCATATATCTCAATCATTCAACAACATCAACCATTCAATGCCTATCTTAGGGCCTCTAGCCTAAGTATTTCCTACCACATTACATATTAGATACGGGAAACCGAAACCATACCTTAGCCGATTTTCCCAAGCTCCACCGGAGCACTTCCAAATCACTTATCCACAAGCTCTCAAGGCCTCAACACCTCCAAGAACGGATTTTTCACCACCAAACCCTTTCCAAGCTTTTCAAAATCACCAATCAAGCTCCAATATCCACACATACACAACCTAAGCCACAACCATCATACCCATACACAACATCTCAAAACCCAAACATCATAAAACAACAAAATACACTAGGGTTGAGAATCTTACCACACCCAAGGTCCAAGGAGACAAGATTAACCTTCTCCTTCAAGAGAGTTGGGTCCTATAACATCAAAGAACCCAAAATCTCAACATTTCACCCATAAAACTCGAAAATAGGGGCTGAGATTTCGAACAGCAAGGTGTGGCTTACCTCAAGATTGGTTGTATGGGTTTTGTAGAGCTCTCCGCGGTGAACGCGTGGCCGCAAACGGGGCGGCAATCGGAGCTCTAGATCAAAAGTTATGGTAGTTTGAAGATCAACCAAGGGAGAGAACTTGAGAGAGTGTTCTTCCTCCCTTTCTTTCTAATTTCAGCTTGTGTGTGTAACAAATGAGGAGAGAGAATGCTGAAAACTAGGGTTTTGGTTAAGTTATGTTGGGCCAAGGGCCCACTTTGGGTCCAACTGGCCCGGTTTGGCCCGTTCGGTCCAATCTTGGTCCGAATTCTATAAAATTGGTACCAAAATTCTCGTCTCAATCTCCTCTATCACTTTTAACCATAAAAATCACATTTTTGGGCTTTCAAGAATAAATTCTCATTTATGGGTTAATTAGCCGTTAATTAACCGGGTTTTACAAATGCCCAAAAGGGAGCAGCTGGCGTCCAATGCCCACAAAGGTGTCCCAAGCAGGCGTTCAATGCCCAAGAACCCTACTAGCACGTGGAGACACTCTTAGCTCAGCCCAAACACTCACCAAGTGGGCCCCAAAAGTGGATTTTCGCACTACAAGCCTAAGCATATCATGTTTCTATAATCCTTAGTTATTAGATTAGTATATATAGGAGAATATCAACCATGTTTTAGAACACTCTACAGCATATCATATTTTCGAACACCATTATGTACAGTATGAGCCACTAAACCTCATAGGTTAAGGTTAGGAGCTCTGCTGAGTTTTATGGATTAATAAAAGTACTACTGTTCTACTTAATTTGTGTTTGATCCTCTCCTTCGTAACTATATGAACCGTAATTTATCTTATTCTACATGGGTCAGCGACTCTTTCATCGGATATCAATGAACCACTATCTTGATTATACATCTCTTAGATGGCTAATCCACGACTTCGTTTGGACTCCTCGAGACATCAGTTTAGCTGAGGTATAGGAGATTAGGGTCTTTGTGGTAAAGGCTAGAACCAAGGCACATCATTCTCTGATCTAAAAGATTCGACCTTGTCTGTGGCATTTTGAGTAGGATCACCAAGAAAATGAACTGTAAGAGCTTCACCCTCATTCAGATGGGATGCGCACTAAACCTGGTTTTCAGCCTAGAGAAAGATTGGCGGCCGCTCAAACCAGCGTTGATCATATACAGCCTGCTATAGAAGAAATCATTCATAGTTGGAGTAGACAGTAAGAAAGTATTGATCTAGAAGAACAAAGCATCTCTGAAGCATTAACCATCTTCTTATCATTAGATTCACAATTACTGAGTAACATTTTCTTTAAGTACTTTAATACTTAATCTTCTATCTGCTTAGATTTAAGATACATGTTTGTCTAAGTTGATTCTAATTCATGATTCGTATACTGTTCTTGAGTTATTTCTTTTTCGAAAATAAAAAATTAAAAATAAAATTTTCAAAACTTTTCTTTTCTTTATTAATCTTTATCTTTTGTTTGAGTCTTTTGTTCTTGTTTTTTAGAGTTCGAACTTTCTTGAGTATTCAAAAAAATTTCAAAATAGTGTCTTTTGTCTGATCTATGTCAAATCTTAAGTTTGGTGTCCATTGTGTGTTCTTTAATTGCTTGAATTTTTCGAGTTTTGTTCTTATGTTCTTCTTAGTTTCAAGTTGTTCTATTTTTTCTGTTTTAATCTTTAAATTTTAAGTTGTGTCTTTGTTGTTCTCTTTCTTCATAATTCTTATCTTTCTTTTTTATCTTATTTCGAATTCAAAGATTCAATTTTTTTCAAATTCATCTTATTTTCTTTTTCATCTTTTCAAAATCATATCTTTTTCATCTTATTTATTCTTTTCTTCTTTAAATTCAAAAAAATTTTCTTATCTTATTCAAATTTTAAAATTCAATTTCAAATTTAAAATTTAAAATTTTCAAATTTCAAGTTTCAAAATAAAATCTTTTTCAAAAATCAAATTTCAAAACCAATCTTTTCAAATCTTTTCAATTTCTATATTATCTTTTCTAATTTTAAATTTTAAATTCAAATATTTTCTAATCTTCTATCTTATCTTAATTTTAAATCTTTCTTAATTAGTTACTTATTTTCTCTTTCTTCTTTTTCAAAACTTCCTATCTAATTCTTCTCTCTTCTAATTTTCAAAAATATCTTCTCTATTTCTCCCTCTTCTTTTTCGAAATTCATTATTTAATTTTC
Organism: Arachis hypogaea; assembly: GCF_003086295.3. Taxonomy (NCBI): domain Eukaryota; kingdom Viridiplantae; phylum Streptophyta; class Magnoliopsida; order Fabales; family Fabaceae; genus Arachis; species Arachis hypogaea. The sequence goes on from NC_092038.1 coordinate 102,750,085, forward strand.
AAATCTTTTAGTTAATTAGCTTTTATCTTTGAATTTAATTAATAAAAAAATAAAAACAAAAAGATTTTCTCTTTTTACTTCTAATTTTTGAATTCTTCTTCCCTTTTATTCAAATTCTTCTTCTCTTGTCTCTATCCTCATTCTTCTTTCTTCTTCACATCTCACAGGGAGTCCTCTATTCTTGAACATAGAGTTTCCATTCTTTTTCTTTCTTGTTTTCTTTTTCTTATTTATGAGCAGGAACAGAGATAAAGAACATCTCTTTAATCTTGACCCTGAACTTGAAAGGACCTTAAAAAGACGTTTACAACAAGCTAAAGTACAACACTCCGGAAGAAACCTCATAGAGATTTTCGAACAAGAAGCTGAAAGGATGGCAGCCGAGCCTAATAATGAAGGAGATGCAATAAAGGGTCTTTGTGAATACACTATACCAACCTTTGATTTCTATGGAAGAAGTATCTCCATACCTACCATTAGAGCAAACAACTTTGAGCTTAAGCCTCAATTAGTCTCTCTAATGCAACAGAATTGTAAATTCCATGGACTTCCACTAGAAGATCCACATCAGTTTCTATCTGAATTCTTGCAAATTTGTGACACTATTAAGACCAATGGAGTTGATCTTGAGGCCTACAGACTTATGCTCTTTCCCTTTGCGGTTAGAGGTAGAGCTAGGATATTATTGGACTCTCAACCTAAAGAAAGCCTAGACTCTTGGGAAAAATTGGTTAATGCTTTCATGGCCAAGTTCTTTTCGCCTCAGAAGATGAGCAAAATCAGAGTGGAAGTTTAAACCTTCAGACAAAAAGAAGGTGAACCCCTCTATGAAGCTTGGGAAATATACAAGCAATTGATCAGGAGATGTCCTTCTGACATGCTCTCAGAATGGTCTATCTTAGGTATCTTCAATGATGGTCTCTCTGAGATGTCCAAAATATCATTGGATAGCTCTGCAGATGGATCACTCCACTTGAAGAAAATGCCTGCAGATGTAAGAGAACTCATTGAGATGGTTGCAAACAACCAATTCATGTACACTTCTGAGAGAAATCCTATGAATAATGGGGTAGTTCAAAAGAAAGGAGTTCTTGAAGTAGACACTCTGAATGCCATATTGACTCAGAACAAGATTTTGACCCAGCAGATCAATATGATCTCTCAGCATTTGACTGGAATGCAAGCTGCAGCTGGCAGCACCGAAGAAGCTTCCTCTGAAGTAGAAGCTTATGATCTTGACCAACCTACAATGGAAGAGGTGAATTACATGGGAGAACCCTATCGAAACACCTACAATCCATCATAGAGGACATCCTAACCTTTCATGGAAGGATCAACAGAAGCCTCAGCAAGGCTTCAATAATAATCAAGGTGGAAGAAACCAGAATAGGTTCAACAACAGGCCACCATTCCCACCTTCTAAGGAACATATGGAGAATCCTAGGCAGATCCTTTCTGACTTAGCCACTATGTTCTCCAACCTCTCTAAGACCACTCATAGTTTCATAACTGAAACAAGGTCCTCTATCAGAAATTTGGAGGTACAAGTTGGTCTACTGAGCAAGAGGATCCCTGAGACTCCTCCTAACACTCTTCCTAGTAACACTAAAGTAAACCCAAGAGAAGACTGTAAGGCCATTACTATTGAAGCTGAGGCCGAATCTGAAGGGAGTAATATGGCATTGAACACTAATGATGATATCCCTAATGGGCGTTCAATGCCCAATGATATGCCATTCTTGGCATTAAACCCCAGTAAGGAAGTCCTTAATGGGTGTTCAACGCCTAATGCTACACCTTTAATGGCGTTGAACGCCCAGTAAGGTCCACCTTACTGGGCGTTCAACGCCCAAATTGGCAAAGAAGCTGGTGTTGAACGCCAGTGAAGATGTCCCCACTGGCCGTTCAATGCCCAGAAAGCTACAAGAGATAGAGTTGAACACCAGTAAGGTTATTCCTACTGAGTATTAAACACCCACTGATGAAGTTCCTATCCAAGAATTAAAGGAAACCAAGGCTCATGTAGATACCACAGAGGTCTCCTTGCAAGCACTCTTGCAATTCATGAGTTTTAATGAATACTCATCCTTTGATGAGGATGAGGAAACTAGGGAAGAGCAAGTTGCTCGCTACCTAGAAGCTCTCATAAAACTAAATGCCAAGTTATTTGGAATAAAGACATTGGAAGAAGAACCTCCAATGCTTACCAAAGAACTCAATGCTTTGGTTCAGCAGAAGCTGCCTTAAAAGCTTCCGGATCCCGGACGCTTCCTAATTTCTTGCACGATAGGCACCATGACCTTTGAAAAGGCACTTTGTGACCTAGGGTTAAGTATAAACCTCATGCCACTCTCTGTGATGGATAAGTTGGGAGTTTTTGAGGTAGAAGCTGCAATATCACACTAGAGATGACAGACAAGTCAATGAAAAAAGCAAATGGCCTTGTAGAGGATGTCCTGGTGAAGGTTGAAGACCTTTACATCTGTGCTAACTTCATAATCTTAGATACTGGGAAGATGAGGATGAGTTCATCATCCTTGGAAGACCTTTCCTATCCACTCCAAATGCTATCATTGATGTAGCAAAGGGAGAATTAATTTTACAATTAGGGGATGAGCACATCTTATTCAAGATGCCTCACCCTAACTCTCCCTATAAGAAAAGAGAGATAACTGTGCAACACTTAGTGTTGCAACCATCTCTTTCAGTGCAGAGCTTTACTAAGCCCCCAGACACCAATTCTAAGTTTGGTGTTGGGCAGCCATCAACAAGCACTGAGACCAAAGGTATTAAGAAGAAAGTACTTAAAGGCTGGAAGGACAAAAGGATCCCCACTGAAGGCCTCTCACCTGGCATGAGAGTGGTCTTCACCAAGAAACTAGTCATACCACATACAATGAGTCGCATCCTGTCTCTAGAGCATGTGGAGCTCATCCGTGAGAAGACAGGAAGAAAGTTCACTATAAGGGGTGAAATTCTAAGCCCATATCCATCTCCGTAAGGAGCTAACCGTTAAGCTAGTGATGATAAAGAAGCACTTGTTGGGAGGCAATCCAACCATAGTTATCATTTATGTTTTTCTTTGAAGTTGTTTTTCTTTGTTATTTTCTTTAAGTTCATTATCATGTGCATCAGTCAGAATAGAGACAGAAACGTTCAGAAGTGGAAACAGAATACCCCAGAGTACATGTCTTGTTGGCGTTGAACGCCAGACAAGAAGGCAAAGTGGGCGTTCAAATGCCCAAGAAGACCAGAAAGTTGGCGTTGAACGCCAGGAGTGGAGCAGCAAGCTGGCGTTGAACACCAGCTATGGAGAATAAGCTAGGCGTTCAATGCCCATAAGGGGGCAGGGAATTTGAATTCCCTAGCCTCTCAAGACCAGTGGGCCCACAGCATCTTCACCTACCCCACCTTCTTCTCTTTTCTTTTCAGACTTCCCTACACACTTTTCCGTATAAACCCTCAACCAATCAAATCCATACCTCTTCCCCAAACCATCATAACTCCCACTAACCCCCACCCACTAAAATTCAAATTTTCTCACCTATATTTCCCCTCACTAATTCAAAACCCTAACCATACCCTCCCTTTAAATACCCCCTCATTCCGCATATCCCACACACTACTCATACACCTTTAGCCCTCACTTGGTCGAATTGCTCTCCCCCTCCATCTCCATCAATTTTCTTCGTCTTGTACTCCATTCTTCTCTTTTGTTTAATTTTGCTCGAGGACGAGCAAAGTTTTAAGTTTGGTGTTGGAAAAGCCTTGCTTTTTGCTTTCCATTCCTACTTATGGCACCCAAGGTCGGAGAATCCTCTAGAAAGATGAAAGGAAAGGCAGTAGTCACCACCTCTGAATCTTGGGTGATGGAGAGATTCATTACCAAAGCCCACCAAGACCACTTCTATGAAGTAGTGGCAAAGAAAAGGGTGATCCCTGAGGTCCCTTTTAAGCTGAAAAAGAATGAGCATCCAGAGATCCGACATGAAATCCGAAGAAGATGTTGGGATCTTAATGGTGCAAGAGTTCTATGCTAATATAAGGGTGGTGCACGAATTCCCACGCCTTGTACAACTGAACCAGCAAGTGCACTGGGTCGTCCAAGTAATACCTGAGCGAGTCAGGGTCGATCCCATGAGGATTGTGGCTTGAAGCAAGCTATGGTTATCTTGCAGATCTTAGTCAGGCAGATAGAAGAGTTATTGGTTTGAATTTTGTTAAAAGCATGAAAGGAATGAAAAAGGGTAATCAGAAGTCAGAAGTCGTGTAAACTATGATAAGAAGGTGGTTAAGGCTTGGAGATGCTTTGTCCTTCTGGATTAACTCTGGTATTACTGTCTTCTTCAATTGTGAATGATTTCTTCTATGGCATGCTGCATGTTCTCAATGCCATACGACCGTGGTCATTAATCTCCTCTGCTTCAGATCAAACGCCGGGTCAGCGGTCATCTAATCTGAACGCAGGTGAAGCTCCTGTAGTCCATTCTCCTTAATGATCCTACTCAAAATACCACAGACAAGGTCGAATCTTCTGGATCAGAGAATGCTGCGCCTTTGAGTTCTAGCCTCTACCACAGAGACCCTAATCTCCCCATACCTAAGCTGAACTGATGTCTCGAGAAGTCCCTAACGATGTCGTGGATTAGCCGTCTGAGAGATGTATAATCAAACTGGCGGGTTGATGCTTTCCAGTCATGTATTCACACAAACACAAGAAGACACATGTAACCTGTCAGGCACGTAGTCTTAGTATGAAGAACATAGCTGATTATCACAGTTCATCCCATTCATCATGTTGAAGAACGAATATACATCTTAGAATTGGATCAAACACGGATTGAAGAGAAACAGTAGTACTTTTATTAATTCATAGAACTCAGCAGGGCTCCTCCCCTCAACCTAGGATGTTTAGAAACTCATACTGATAGGAAATACAATGATCAAACGAAATAAAGTGTGCGTATTGCTTAAGAATACTTAAGATGCATGAATTTCAAGATTAATCTTAAGAATAGTTCAATTATCTTGATGTGGTGGCATTGCTTTTATTTTTTGAATATATGAATGAACAATGCATATTTAAAATTGGAATTAAGAATGTTGGCTCTTGAAAGAATAATGAAAAAGAAGAAATATTATTGGTGATTTGAAAAATCCAAAAATTGATTCTTGAGACAAGAAAAAGCAGAAAAAAAGCAATATATGCGAAAAAATGCGAAAAAAATAATGTATAGCAGAAAAAGAAATAAAAAATAGAAAAAGCCAATAGCTCTTTAAACCAAAAGGCAAGAGCAAAAAGCTAATAACCCTTTAAACCAAAAGGCAAGGGCAAAAGGATCTAAGGCTTTGTGCATCAATAGTTAGGAGGGCCTAAAAGAAACAAAATCTTGGCCTAAGCACTCCAAAGAAATAGTGTCCCTAACTATATGCTTGTGGTGTGAAGGTGTCAAGTAAAAAGCTTGAGATTGAGCAGTTAAAGTCGTGATCCAAAGAAAAAATTGTGTGCTTAAGAACTTTGGACACCTCTATCTGGGGATTCTAGCAAAGCTGAATCACAATCCGAAAGGGTTCACCCAGTTATGTGTATATGTTATTTATGTATCCAGTGGTAATATTGGAAAACAAAGTGCTTAGGGCCACGACGAAGACTCTAAAAGCTATGTTCAAGAATAAAAAAGAACTAAATTAGGAGAGTCAACAATATTATCTGGATTCTAATTTTCTAAAAAGGCCAACACTTCTGAGTTTCAAGGGATAGTGAGATGCCAAAATATTCAGAAGGAAAAAGCTACTAAGTCCCGCCCATCTAATTGAAACTGAGCTTCATTGAAAACTTTGAGATTTATTGTATCTTACTCTTCTTTTTTATCCTACTTTGTTTTTAGTTGCTTGGGAACAAGTAATAGTTTAAGTTTGGTATTGTGATGAGCGGATATTTTATATACTTTTTGACATCATTTTCATATAGTTTTTAGCATGTTTTGTTTAAGTTTTATTATGTTTTCATAGGTTTTAGTGTAAAATTCACATTTTTTGATTTTACTATGAGTTGTTATGTTTTATGGTGATTTCAGATATTTTCTGGCTGAAATCTGAGAGTTTTGACAAAGTATGATTCAGAGGCAAGGAAAGCGTAGTAGATGTTGTCAAGATCTGACTTCCGTGCATTTAAGCAAGCATTTCTGGAGCTATAGATATCCAAATGGAGCATTCTCAACGGCTATAGAAAGCTAACATCCATGGCTTTCCAGCAATATATAAACGTTTATACTTGTCTTTGGAGATGAAGGCCCAAAACTGGCGTTCAACACCAGCCACCTACCCCCTTCCTGGAGTTGGACGCCCAAAAGGGAGCAGCTGGCGTGCAACGCCCACAAAGGTGTCCCAAGTAGGTGTTCAACGCCTAAGAGCCTTACTAGCACGTGGAGACACCCTTAACTCATCCCAAACACTTACCAAGTGTGCCCCAGAGGTGGATTTTTGCACTGCAAGCCAAAGCCTATCATATTTCTATAATCCTTAGTTATTAGATTAGTATATATAGGAGAAGATCAACCATGTTTTAGAACACTCTCCAGCATATCATATTTTCAAACACCATTATGTATAGTATGAGCCACTAAACCTCCTAGGTTAACGTTAGGTGCTCTGCTGAGTTTTATGGATTAACCTTATGAATGAGTTGAACCGTCAAAAGTTATCTCTATTCTACATGGGTTTAGTGAGTGTCTTTCATCGGATATCAATGAACCACTAGCTTAATTATACATCTCTTAGATGGCTAATCCACGACTTCATTGGGGACTTCTCGAGACATCAGTTCAGTCGAGGTATGGGGAGATTAGGGTCTTTCTGGTAAAGGTTAGAACCAAGGTGCATCATTCTCTGATTCAGAAGATTCGACCTTGTCTGTGGCGTTTTGAGTTGGATCACCAAGGGAATGAACTGCAGGAGCTTCACCCGCACTAAACCTGGTGTTCAGCCTAGAGGAATATGCCTTGGAGGTTGTGCACTACCCTCCTCAACATTAATTTCAAGCTTCTTGGAGGAAAACTCTACAACTCTAGATTCCCATGAAGATTCAGCATCTCCTAAGTCTTCGACCACTTCTTCCTCTTCAACAATTACGGCTTCCTTCAATTATTCTAATACAAAGCCACATTCCTCATTTTCCACCAGAGTTTCTAATCTCTCCTTCATGTTACGCTCCTTATTAGATTCTCTACATGCGGCTATGGGGGTACTCTGAGTGTCGAGGCGCAGGGAAGCTAAATTATCTACTACCTCAGTCAAGGTAGCTATGAACTCTAGTATCATCCGTTGCATCTCTTTGCCCTTGAAGAACAAGACCAAGGGTGTCATCAACTGGAGACCGGAGTGGATATGAGTGTCCATTGCTTGGAGAGGGTTGTTGCCATGGAGGTTGTCCATAAGCTTGAGGCTCGTCCCACCTTTGATTCTTCCATCCTTGATGCATGTTCTCATTATAGCTTCCACTCCCTACGACGTAATTTGAACCAAACTCATAGCCAATGAGGTGAGAATTCATAGTAACAAAAGAAAATAAAAACAAAAACTAATAAGAAATAATGAAAATAAACTCCTAAAACTAGCAACAACTAACAAAGAAGCGAAAAGGCAAACATATTCACAATATTCACAATAACCAATAATAAGACACACATTTACAATTCCCCGGCAACGGCGCCAAAAACTTGACAGAGGAAAAATGTCGGTAAAGATTTTCACAAAAATATCACGTTGCAAGTATAGTTCTAAACCGACAATTAAACCTCAATCAACGTTTAGATTGTTTGTCACTTAAGCAAACCCAACAAAATTAACCAAAGTATTTAAACCTCGGGTCATGTCTCAAGGAATTGCAAGAAAGTGTACTTACTATTGGTTATGGGAAAGTATATTTTTAGAGTTTTTGAAACAAGGAACAAGAAAATATAGATTGCGAGAAAAATTAACTAATAACTAAGAAAGCTCTTAGAAAAGATTGAGAATTAGAAGTCCTATCCTCATTATCATCGTCAATTGTAATGGTAAATGTGAATTGCCTTCACTTAGTTAACCTCTAACCAATGGAGGAAGGTCAAGTGCATACAATCAACTTGAGTTCACAAGTCCTAGTCAACTCATAGTGAGAGACTAGATTTAGTAAAGTTCAAGCTAACCGACAATCTCCAATTACCATTAAACAAGAAACTTTGACAATTCAAGAGTCTCTAATTAATCAATCCAAGTTAAGAACGTAAAAATATAATTTAAAATCCACCCAAGCATTTTATCAAACACTTGGAAAGCACAAAATAAAAACATAGAAAACTAACAAGACATAGCAAAATCTAAGACTAACAATTGTAAGATGAAATAATAACAACAAATTAAAGAAAGCAATCATAAACATGAAACATAAATTGCATTAATATGGATTAAAAGAAACAAGAAGAATTCATAAACTAAATTGGCAACATAAGAAAATCAACAAGAGAAGTAGATAAACCAAAGTACTAGAATAAATAAAAGTAGAAGAAGACTAAATCAAAGAAAGGTAGAAATCTGAATTTGAGAAGGAACTAAATCTAAAAGAAATGCTAAAACCTAGAGCCTCTCTCTAGAAACCTACATCTAAACCTAAAGTGTGAATGAATGAAAAGTGATTGAATGTTCCCTCTAGCTTCACTCTGCAGCCTTTAATCTGTATTTTCGGGCCTGAAACTGGGTCAAAAGTAGCCCAGAAATTCTCTCCAGCATTTTCCGTTAATTACAGCACGTGACGCTTGTCACGCGTACGCGTCAGCCACGCGTACGCGTTGCTGAACGAATTCCTGATCACACGTATGCATCTCTTGCCTGCTGCACTGGTCACGCATACGCGACATCCATGTGTGCACGTCAAGGCCGGCTGCTCAAATCCTCAATTTCTTGTGTTCCTTCTACTTTTACATGCTTCTTTTCCATCTGCTAAGCCATTCTTGCCCTATAAAACATGAAAACACTTAACAAACTTATCACGGCATGAATGGTAATGAGACAAGATTAAAATTATTAAATTTAAGGCCAAAGAAGCATGTTTTCAATCATAGCACAAAATTAGGAAGGAAAATATAAAACATGCAAATTCTATGAATAAGTGTGAGAATAATGGATAAAATCCACTCAATTCAACCTAAAATATACCATGAAATAGTGGTGCATCAATGTGGAAGAAGGTGAATTAGTGCTTAGAGTGCATAATGAGCAACTAGCCTTTCATGTCTTCAAAACTATGCATTTATCAGGCGGAGAGGAAAAGTGCATGCAGACTGAGCTTATTGTTCCAAACATTCAAGAACCTCTTGATAATGCACAATAAGGTTTATAGCTCAAGTCTTCTTTGGTGAGAGTCAACACAATTTCCCTTGACATCAAATCTAAGTTTGGTGTTGAGAATCCATCATCCACGAAGAGGGAGGTTTCTAAGAAGAAAGTGCCCAGAGGATGTAGAAACAAAAAGATCTCCATGTCCTCAAGGAGCTAGCTTGAAGATCTTTTATTAATTTTGATTAAACTTTATTTTATTTTACAATAGAAAAAGATATTATTTACTTTTAGAAAATATATTTTACATTAATTGGGATTAGATATCATAGGGAAAAAGATTTAGCCCTTCGGGCTCTCTTCTCTCTTACGCACCTCATTTCGCAGTTTACACTTTTAAACCCTAATTTTCTCTTTGAGCCATGAGCAACTAAATCTCCATTGTTAAGGTTAGGAGCTCTGTTTATTCTATAAATTAATACTATTACTCTTCTGCTTTAATTCATGTATTGATTTCAATTTCAATGATTTGTTTTCATTCTTCATCTTAAGAATTTGGGTAGATCGGAAGAATAACCCTTATTCTAATTATATTCTTGTTAAATCTTGGAAAAGCAATTTACTTGAACAACAACTTGAAAACAATTCCTCCTAAATACTAATTATCTGGACTTAATGGGATACGGGACATATAGTCCTCTTATATTTGGGTAATTAGGGTTTTTGTGGTTGATAAACTAGAATTAGACTTAAACTTCTAATTGAAATTAAGTGACCAAGGAATTAGCAGTTAACTAGGTTAAAGGAGACTAAATTACTAAGGAATTAGGATTTAGGCATGATTAAAATAGTTGGTAAGAAATAAAAATCTGGAAAATAAAATGTTTTCTCATATATTCTTCACAACCCATTTACTGCCTGCTTTCTAATTCTCTAAATTTATTGTTTAATGTTATTAAACTCTCAAGCACCATTTTTTGCTTGTCTAACTAAGTTGATTGGTGCACGAAATTGCAATCACACTTTTGCAATCCCGCACAACTAACCAGCAAGTGCACTGGGTCGTCCAAGTAACACCTTACGTGAGTAAGGGTCGATCCCACGAGATTGTCGGCTTGAAGCAAACTATGGTTATCTTGTAACTCTTAGTCAGGATATCAATAATTATCAGGTTTGATTGTGAAAAGTAAAGAACATGAATAAGTACTTGTTTTGCAGTAATGGAGAATAGGTTGAGGTTTTGGAGATGCTCTATCTTCTGAATCTCTGCTTTCCTACTGTCTTCTTCTTCATGCACGCAAGGCCCCTTCCATGGCAAGCTGTATGTAGGGTTTTACTGTTGTCAATGGCTACCTCCCATCCTCTCAGTGAAAAATGTTCAACGCGCTCTGTCACAGTACGGCTAATCATCTGTCGGTTCTCAATCAGGTTGGAATAGAATCCAGTGATTCTTTTGCGTCTGTCACTAACGCCCAGCCCTTAGGAGTTTGAAGCTCGTCACAGTCATTCAATCCTTGAATCCTACTAAGAATACCACAGACAAGGTTTAGACCTTCCGGATTCTCTTGAATGCCGCCATAAATTCTAGCTTATACCACGAAGATTCTGATTAAGGAATCCAAGAGATATCTACTCAATCTAAGGTAGAACGGAGGTGGTTGTCAGGAACACGTTCATAGATGAGAATGATGATGAGTGTCACAGATCATCACATTCATCAAGTTTAGGCACAAGTGATATCTTAGAATAGAAGCAAGCGTGTTTGAATGAAAAACAGTAGTAATTGCATTAATCCATCAAGACACAGCAGAGCTCCTCACCCCCAACCATGGGGTTTAGAGACTCATGCCGTAGAAGGTACAATTTGAAATGTGTAAAGTGTCATGAGGTACAGATACAATGTCAAAAGCTCCTATTAATAGTGAACTAGTAACCTAGGGTATACAGAAATGAGTAAATGACGTAAAAATCCACTTCCGGGGTCCACTTGGTGTGTGCTTGGGCTGCGCATTAAAGCTTTTATGTGTAGAGACTTTTTCTGGAGTTAAACGCCAGCGTTTATGCTAGTTTGGGCGTTTAACTCCAATTCTTATGCCAGTTCCGGCGTTAAACGCCGGGATTTCTGAAGCTGATTTGCAACGCCGGTTTGGGCCATCAAATCTTGGGCAAAGTATGGACTATTATACATTGCTGGAAAGCCCAGGATGTCTAATTTCCAACGCCGTTGAGAGCACGCCAATTGGGTATCTGTAACTCCAAAAAATCCACTTCGAGTGCAGGGAGGTCAGAATCCAACAGCATCTGCAGTCCTTTTCAGCCTCTGAATCAGATTTTTGCTCAGGACCCTCAATTTCAGCCAGAAAATACCTGAAATCTCAGAAAAACACACAAACTCATAGTAAAGTCCAGAAAGTGAATTTTAACTAAAAACTAATAGAAATATGATAAAAAATAACTAAAATATACTAAAAACATACTAAAAACAATGCCAAAAAGCGTATAAATTATCTGCTCATCACAACACCAAACTTAAATTGTTGCTTGTCCCCAAGCAACTGAAAATCAAGATAGAATAAAAAGAAGAGAATATACTATAGACTCCAAAATATCAAAGAAACTTAGCTCCAATTAGATGAGCGGGACTAGTAGCTTTTTGCTTTTGAACAGTTTTGGCATCTCACTTTTATCCTTTGAAGTCTAGAATGACTGGCATCCATAGGAACTCAGAACTTAGATAGTGTTATTGATTCTCCTAGTTAAGTATGATGATTCTTGAACATAGCTACTTTATGAGTCTTGGCTGTGGCCCAAAGCACTCTGTCTTCCAGTATTACCACCGGATACATATATGCCACAGACACATACTTGGGTGAACCTTTTCAGATTGTGACTCAGCTTTACTAAAGTCCCCAATTAGAGGTGTCCAGGGTTCTTAAGCACACTCTTTTTGCCTTGGATCACAACTTTATTATTATTTTTTCTTTTTCTCTTTTTTTTCATTTTTTTTTGCTTCAAGAATCAATTTGATGATTTTTCAGATCCTCAATAACATTTCTCCTTTTCCATCATTCTTTCAAGAGTCAACAATTTTAACATTCTTAAAACTACAAATTCAAAAGACATATGCACTGTTCAAGCATTCATTCAGAAAACAAAAAGTATTGTCACCACATCAAACTAATTCAACTAGTTTCAGAGATGAATTTGAAATCCTGTACTTCTTGTTCTTTTGTGATTAAAGCATTTTTCATTTAAGAGAGGTGATGGATTCATAGGACATTCATAGCTTTAAGACATGAATCTTAAATTTTATTAATCATGAATTAAGAACAAGACTCAAAAATAGATATAAGATAAGACTAATAGTAATATATCAAAAGTTCAAATAGGCTCCTAATGATAGAGGTTATCACAGAGTTAGGACTCAACAACCTTGATTTTGAGAAGTGGATGCTCCGTCAACTTGAGGGGAGAACTTTTGGCGTTTCATCTCTTGAAGTTCACTCCCCTGTTTTTCTTGTTCCTTCAGCAATTTGCAGAGCATGCAGTTCTGATTATGCTGTTCTTCCTTAAGTTGTTCCATAGTTTCTTGCAAATTGGTGATAGATGCTTCTAGGCTGGCCCAGTAGTCAATTTCAGGAAATTCAGGGAGGAACTCCTGCGCCCTCTTTTTGATAGAGTTGTCTTGCATTTGTCCTTCCATTGACTTCTTAGTGATTGGATGTTCAATTGGTATGAATTCATCTACTCCCATCTTCACCCCAGCCTCTTTACAGAGCAAGGAGATCAAGCTTGGGTAAGCCAGTTTGGCTTCAGTAGAATTCTTGTTTGCAATTGTGTAGATCTCACAAGCAATCAGATGATGAACCTCCACTTCTCTTCCAAGCATAATGCAATGAATCATCACTGCTCTCTTGATAGTGACCTCAGAACGGTTGCTAGTGGGCAATATGGAGCGCCCAATAAAGTCTAGCCAGTCTCTTGCAATTGGTTTGAGGTCTCCCCTCTTGAGTTGGTTTGGGAAACCTTTTGAATTGGTTATCCACTTAGTTCCAGGGAGGCAAATGTCCTCTAGAACTTGATCTAACCCCTTATCTGCTCTCACCATTCTCCTATTAAAGGATTCAGGATCATCTTGCAGTTGAGGCAATTTGAAGACCTCTCTTATTTTGTCCAGATGGAAGTAGATAACTTTTCCTCTGACCATGGTTCTGTAAGTATGGAAAGTAGTTCCAGTCATTCTCTGCTTATCTGTCAGCCACAGATTTGAGTAGAATTCCTGAACCATATTTCTTCCAACCTTTATCTCAGGATTGGTTAGAACTTCCCATCTTCTGTTTTGAATTTGCTCTTGGATCCTCGGATATTCATCTTCTTTCAGATCGAATTTGACTTCCGGGATCACTGACTTCAGACCCATTATTTTGTGATAATGGTCTTTATGTTCTTTGGTTAAGAACTTCTCTTGATTCCAAAGACTCTTTGGATTATTCTCTTTCTTGCCTCTTAAATTGGTTTGTTTTCCCTTAGGAGCCATGATCTTGATGAATCTTGGCTTAGTGATCACAGAAAAGCACACTAAACTTAGAGGTTTGCTTGTCCTCAAGCAAAAGAAAGGAAAGAGGGGAGAGAGGAGGAGAGCAAATTCGAATGGTGGGGAGAAAGGGGTGGCCGAACGTGTATTTATAAGGGAGGGGGAGAGATTTCGAAAATTTTGAAGGAGATTTGAGAAGATATGGAAAGAATTTGAGAAAAATTTGAGTTTTTGAAGAAGATTTGGGAAGGATTTGAGGGAGATTTGAAGAATGATTTTAATTTTTGAAAATTTGAAGGTGAATGATGAAAGTTTGAAATGTGTTTATGTAGAAAATTATGGATCAAAATAGGAAAGTTTGAAAAAATTTTAATTAGAAAGCAAAATCTCTGTCCCCCACCTTTCTGGCGTTAAACGCCCAAAATGGTATCCATTCTGGCATTTAACGCCCAATTGTTGGCCATTGTGGGCGTTTAACGCCCAGCCAGGTACCCTGGCTAGCGTTAAACGCCAGAATTCTCTTTGTCACTGTGCGTTTTGCTAAACGCCCAAGATGCTGCACACCTGGTGTTAATCGCCCAGAATGGTGCCCATTCTGGCGTTTAACGCCCAAAATGGCACCTTTACTGGCGTTAAACGCCCAGAATGGTGGCAATTCTGGCGTTTAACGCCCAAAGTACCCCTTATTGGCGTTTTTTCGCCAGCAAGCTCTTTTTCTCTGCTTTTTGCACTGAATCCTTCTGTAACTCTGTGAATTCCTTCAATTTTGATAATTGCCCTTGTAGAAACAAAACATATAACCTGCTAATGACTGGGTTGCCTTCCAGCAAGTGCTTCTTTATTGTCTTTAGCTGGACCTTCACTGAGGATCATTCCAGCCTCAGTTTTGAGCAATCTTGCTCAAAATTGCTTTCAAGATAATGCTTGATCCTCTGTCCATTAACAATGAACTTTTTGTTAGAATCAGTATCCTGAAGCTCAACATATCCATATGGTGACACTTCTATAATCACATACGGACCCCTCCACCGGGATTTAAGTTTTCTTGGGAACAATCTGAGCCTAGAGTTGAAGAGCAGAACTTTTTGTCCTGGCTCAAAGACTCTGGATGACAAGTTCTTGTCATGCCACTTCTTTGCCTTTTCCTTATAAATCTTTGCATTTTCAAAGGCACTGAGTCTAAATTCATCTAGCTCATTTAGCTGGAGCAATCTTTTTTCACCAGCTAACTTAGCATCCAGGTTTAGGAATCTAGTTGTCCAGTAGGCTTTATGTTCCAGTTCCACGGGCAGATGACAGGCCTTGCCATACACAAATTGGTATGCAGAGGTTCCTATTGGAGTCTTGAATGCTGTTCTGTATGCCCACAGAGCATCATCCAAGCTCTTTGCCCAATCCTTTCTTCGGGCAATTACAGTCCGTTCTAGGATTCTTTTTAGCTCTCTGTTCGAGACTTCAGCTTGCCCATTTGTCTGTGGAGGATACGGGGTTGCCACTTTGTGGCTAATTCCATATCGGACCATAGCAGAGTAAAGCTGTTTATTGCAGAAATGAGTACCCCCATCACTGATTATGACTCTGGGAACACCAAATCTGCTGAAGTTGTGTTTCTGGAGGAATTTCAGCACGGTCTTAGTATCATTAGTGGGTGTAGCAATTGCTTCTACCCACTTAGATACATAGTCCACTGCCACCAGAATGTAAGTGTTTGAGTATGATGGTGGGAACGGACCCATGAAGTCAATCCCCCATACATCAAACAACTCAATCTCTAAGATCCCTTGTTGAGGCATGGCGTATCCGTGAGGCAAGTTACCAACTCTTTGGCAGCTGTCACAGTTACGCACAAACTCCCGGGCATCTCTATAGAGAGTAGGCCAGTAGAAGCCACATTGGAGGACCTTAGTGGCTGTTCGCTCACTTCCAAAATGTCTCCCATACTGTGATCCATGGCAGTGCCATAGGATCCTTTGTGCTTCCTCTCTGGGTACACATCTGCGGATCATTCCGTCTGCACATCTCTTAAAGAGATATGTCTCATCCCATAGGTAGTACTTGGCATCTGAAATTAATTTCTTTCTTTGCACCCTACTGTACTCCTGGGTATGAACCTCACAACTTTGTAATTTGCAATATCTGCAAACCATGGAGCTTCCTGAATGGCAAAGAGTTGCTCATCTGGGAAAGTCTCAGAGATCTCAGTAGAAGGGAGGGACGCCCCAGCTACTGGTTCTATTCGGGACAGATGATCAGCTACTTGGTTCTCTGTCCCTTTTCTGTCTCTTATTTCTATATCAAACTCTTGCAGAAGCAACACCCATCGTATGAGCCTGGGTTTTGAATCCTGCTTTGTGAGTAAGTACTTAAGAGCAGCTTGGTCAGTGTACACAATCACCTTTGATCCCACTAGATAGGATCTAAACTTGTCAATGGCATAGACCACTGCAAGTAACTCTTTTTCTGTGGTTGTGTAATTCTTCTGTGCATCATTTAGAACACGACTGGCATAATAAATGACATGCAGAAGCTTGTTATGCCTCTGTCCCAACACTGCACCAATGGCATGGTCACTGGCATCACACATTAGTTCGAATGGCAATGTCCAGTCTGGTGCAGAGATAACTGGTGCTGTGACCAGCTTGGCTTTCAGGGTCTCAAATGCCTACAGACACTGTGTGTCAAACACAAATGGTGTGTCGGCAGCTAGCAGGTTGCTCAGAGGTTTAGCAATTTTCGAAAAATCCTTTATAAACCTTCTGTAGAATCCTGCGTGTCCCAGAAAGCTTCTGATTGCCTTAACATTGGCAGGTGGTGGTAATTTTTCAATTACCTCTACCTTTGCCTTATCCACCTCTATTCCTTTGCTTGAAATTTTGTGCCCAAGGACAATTCCTTCAGTCACCATAAAGTGACATTTCTCCCAGTTTAAAACCAGGTTAGTCTCTTGGCACCTTTTCAGGACAAGTGCTAGGTGGTTAAGACAGGAGCTGAATGAGTCTCCATATACTGAGAAGTCATCCATGAAGACTTCCAGGAATTTCTCTACCATATCAGAGAAGATGGATAGCATGCATCTCTGAAAGGTTGCAGGAGCATTACATAGACCAAAAGGCATCCTCCTGTAGGCAAACACGCCAGAAGGGCAAGTGAATGCTGTTTTCTCTTGGTCTTGAGGATCTACTGCAATTTGGTTGTAACCTGTATAGCCATCCAAAAAGCAGTAATAATCATGACCAGCTAGTCTTTCTAGCATTTGGTCTATGAATGGTAAAGGAAAATGATCCTTTCTGGTGGCTGTATTGAGCCTTCTGTAGTCAATACACATACGCCACCTTATAACTGTTCTTGTTGGAACCAGTTCATTTTTTTCATTAAGAACCACTGTCATGCCTCCCTTCTTGGGGACAACTTGAACAGGGCTCACCCAGGAGCTATCAGAAATAGGATAAATAATTCCAGCCTCTAGTAATTTAGTGACCTCTTTCTACACCACCTCCTTCATGGCTGGATTTAGCCGCCTTTGTGGTTGAACCACTGGTTTGGCATTATCCTCCAATAGGATCTTGTGCATGCATCGTGCTGGGCTAATGCCCTTAAGATCACTTATGGACCACCCAAGAGCTGTCTTGTGTGTCCTTAGCACTTGAATCAGTGCTTCCTCTTCCTGTGGATTTAAAGCAGAGCTTATGATCACAGGAAAAGTATCACCTTCTCCCAGAAATGCATATTTCAGGGATGGTGGTAATGGTTTGAGCTCGGGTTTGGGAGGTTTCTCCTCTTCCTGAGGGATTTTCAGAGGTTCTATTATTCTCTCTGATTCCTCCAAATCAGGCTGAACATCTTTAAAGATGCCCTCTAGCTCTGATTCTAGACTTTCAGTCATATTGATCTCTTCCACCAAAGAGTCAATGATGTCAGCGCCCATGCAGTCATTTGGTGTGTCTGGGTGCTGCATAGCTTTTACAGCATTCAACTTGAACTCATCCTCATTGACTCTCAGGGTTACTTCTCCTTTTTGTACATCAATGAGAGTTCGTCCAGTTGCTAGGAAAGGTCTTCCTAGAATGAGAGTTGCACTCTTGTGCTCCTCCATTTCCAGCACTACAAAGTCAGTTGGAAAGGCGAATGGCCCAACTTTGACAATCATGTCCTCAATTATGCCTGATGGATATTTAATGGAGCCATCAGCAAGTTGGAGGCATATCCAGGTTGGTTTGACTTCTTCAGTCAACCCAAGCTTTCTGATAGTGGATGCAGGTATTAGATTGATACTTGCTCCAAGGTCACACAAGGCTGTCTTGGTGCAAGCACCTTCTAATGTGCATGGTATCATAAAGCTTCCTGGATCTTGAAGCTTTTCTGGTAAGCTTTTCAGAATGACTGCACTGCATTCTTCAGTGAGAAACACTTTTTCAGTTTCTCTCCAATCCTTTTTATGACTTAAGATCTCTTTCATGAACTTAGCATAAGAAGGTATTTGCTCAAGTGCCTCTGCAAACGGAATCTTTATTTCAAGAGTCCTTAAATAGTCTGCAAAGCGGACAAATTGCTTATCCTGTTCCGCTTGGCGGAGTTTCTGAGGATAAGGCATCTTGGCTTTATATTTATCAACCTTAGTTGCTGCAGGTTTATTCCTTATAGAGGTGGTTGGAGAAGCCTTTTTAGAGGGGTTACTATCAGCACTCTCAGGTGTCTGATTCCCCATTGGCGTTTGAACGCCAGAATTGGGAGAAGAATGGGCGTTTAACGCCAACTTTTCCCCCTTTTCTGGCATTTGAACGCCAGAACTAGGCAGGGAATGGACGTTTAACGCCAGCTTCCCCCCTTTTTCTGGCGTTTGAACGCCAAGAGTATTCCTCTCTGGGCTCTTACTGTCCTCAGAGGGATTTTGGACAGTGGTTTGGTTATCCTCTGTCAATTGTTCCTTTATTGGCTTTTTGCTACTTTGAGCAATGTTGTTCAATGTTTTCCCATTCCTTAGTTGAACTGCTTGGCATTCTTCTGTTATCTGTTTAGATAACTGCTGCTTTGCCTGATTCAACTGTGATTCTATGTTCTTGTTAGGAATTTTAGTTTCTTGGAGCATCTCTTTAAACTTTGCTAACTGTTTTGTCATCAGGTGTAGTTGCTGATTAAGCTCAACCATCTGTTCTTAAGGATTAGGATCAGTGGCTACTGCCATAACTTCTTCTTTTGTAGAGAACTCATTGCTAGAGTACAAATGTTGATTTCTAGCAACAGTATCTATAAGCTCTTGAGCCTCTTCAATCGTCTTCCTCATATGTATAGATCCACCACCTGAGTGGTCTAGAGACATCTGAGCTTTTTCTGTAAGCCCATAGTAGAAGATGTCTAACTGCACCCACTCTGAAAACATTTCAGAGGGGCATTTTCTTAGCATACCTCTGTACCTCTCCCAGGCATTATAAAGGGATTCATTATCCTCTTGTCTAAAGCCTTGGATATCCAGCCTTAGCTGTGTCATCCGTTTTGGAGGGTAAAATTGGTTCAGGAATTTGTCTGATAACTGTTTCCATGTCTTTATGCTTGCTGTAGGTTGGTTATTCAACCACCTCTTAGCTTGATCTTTTACAGCAAATGGAAACAGTAATAATCTGTAGACATCCTGATCCACCTCTTTATCACGTACTGTGTCAGCAAGTTGTAAGAATTGTGCCAGAAACTCAGTAGGTTCTTCCTGTGGAAGACCGGAATACTGGCAATTTTGCTGCACCATGATAATGAGTTGAGGATTTAGCTTAAAGCTGCTTGCTTTAATGGGAGGTATACAGATGCTACTCCCATATGCAGCTATAATGGGGTTAGCATATGACCCCAGAGTCCTTCTGGACTGTTCAATTCCACTTAGGTCCATGACGGAGAAAGGGAATATGATATGAATTCACAAGCAAAGTATATATATATATATATATATATATATATATATATATATATATATATATATATATATATATATATATATATATATATATATTAGGAATGACCGAAAATAATAAAAATAAAATAAAAAAGAGAAAATAAAAGAAAATTTTGAAAACTACAAGAAAATAAGATCAAAGCAATTTGAAAACTAAATCAATTAATTAGTTAAAAAGATTTTAGAATTAGCAATTGAAAAGATATGATTGAAAATTATTTTGAAAAAGATTTGATTTTTGAAATGAGGAAAGAGAAAAATAACAAAATGACACCAAACTGAAAATTTTTAGAAAATTAGATTCAAATTTTTCGAAAACTTAAAAGAAAACACAAAGAAGGCACCAAACTTAGAATTTTTAAGGATCAGGACAGGACTAAGGACATGCAAATACGAAGAATAAAAGAAAACAAAAGCATGCAATTGACACCAAACTTAAAATATGAAACTAGACTCAAATAAAAGACTCTTAAACCAACAAAAATAAAATAGTCCTAATCTAAGCAACAAGATAAGCCGTCAGTTGTCCAAACTCGAACAATCCCCGGCAACGGCGCCAAAAACTTGGTGCACGAAATTGCAATCACACTTTTGCAATCCCGCACAACTAACCAGCAAGTGCACTGGGTCGTCCAAGTAATACCTTACGTGAGTAAGGGTCGATCCACGGAGATTGTCGGTTTGAAGCAAGCTATGGTTATCTTGTAACTCTTAGTCAGGATATCAATAATTATCAGGTTTGATTGTGAAAAGTAAAGAACATGAAATAAGTACTTGTTTTGCAGTAATGGAGAATAAGTTGAGGTTTTGGAGATGCTCTATCTTCTGAATCTCTGCTTTCCTACTGTCTTCTTCTTCATGCACGCAAGGCCCCTTCCACGGTGGTGCACAAAATTGCAATCACACTTTTGCAACTCCGCACAACTAACCAGCAAGTGTACTGGGTCGTCCAAGTAATACCTTGCGTGAGCAAGGGTCGATCCCACAGAGATTGTCGGCTTGAAGCAAGCTATGGTTATCTTGTAAATCTTAGTCAGGATATCAGAAATTATCAGGATTGATTGTGAAAAGCAAAAGAACATGAAATGATTACTTGTTTTGCAGTAATGGAGAATAGGTTGAGGTTTGGAGATGCTCCATCTTCTGAATCTCTGCTTTCCTACTGTCTTCTTCTTCAAACACGCAAGTCTCCTTCCATGGCAAGCTGTATGTAGGGTTTCACCGTTGTCAATGGCTACCTCCCATCCTCTCATTGGAACGATTCCTAATGCCCTGTCACGGCACGGCATTCCATCTGTCGGTTCTCAATCAGGCCGGAATAGAATCCAGTGATTCTTTTGCGTCTGTCACTAACGCCCCGCCTTCAGGAGATTGAAGCACGTCACAGTCATTCAATCATTGAATCCTACTCAGAATACCACAGACAAGGTTTAGACCTTCCGGATTCTCTTGAATGCCGCCATCAGTCTAGCTTATACCACGAAGATTCCGGTTAAAGAGTCCAAGAGATAACTACTTAATCTAAGGTAGAACGGAGGTGGTTGTCAGTCACACGTTCATGATTGAGAATGATGATGATTGTCACGGATCATCACATTCATCCGGATTAAGAACAAGTATTATCTTAGAATGGAAGCAAGCATGATTGAATGAGAAACAGTAGTAATTGCATTAATCCATCAAGACACGGCAGAGCTCCTCACCCCCAACCATGGGGTTTAGAGACTCATGCTGTGGAAGAAAACATGTAAAAATGTCATAAGGTCATCAAAAGGTTGCATAGGGTACTGATACAATGTCAAAAGATCCTATAAATAGTAAACTAGTGTCCTAAGGTTTACAGAAATGAGTAAATGACAGAAAAATCCACTTCCGGGCCCACTTGGTGTGTGCTTGGGCTGAGCAATGAAGGAATTTCGTGTAGAGACCTTTTCTGGAGTTAAACGCCAGTTCTCATGCCAGTTTGGGCGTTTAACTCCAAATTTTATGCCAGTTCCGGCGTTTAACGCTGGAATTTTTGTAGGTGACTTTGAGCGCCGGTTTGGGCCATCAAATCTTGGGCAAAGTATGGACTATTATATATTTCTGGAAAGCCCAGGATGTCTACTTTCCAACGCCGTTGAGAGCGCGCCAATTGGGCTTCTGTTGCTCCAGAAAATCCGCTTCAAGTGCAGGGAGGTCAGAATCCAACCGCATCTGCAGTCCTTTTTGGTCTCGGAATCAGATTTTTGCTCAGGATCCTCAATTTCAGCCAGAAAATACCTGAAATCACAGAAAAACACACAAACTCATAGTAAAGTCCAGAAAAGTGAATTTTAACTAAAAACTAATAAAAATATACTAAAAACTAACTAAATCATACTAAAAACATACTTAAAACAATGCCAAAAAGCATACAAATTATCCGCTCATCACAACACCAAACTTAAATTGTTGCTTGTCCCCAAGCAACTGAAAATCAAAATAGGATAAAAAAAGAGAATATACTATAGACTCCAAAATATCAAGGAAACATAGCTCCAACTAGATGAGCGGGACTAGTAGCTTTTTGCCTCCGAACAGTTTTGGCATCTCACTCTATCCCTTGAAGTTCAGAATGATTGGCATCTATAAGAACTCAGAACTCAGATAGTGTTATTGATTCTCTTAGTTAAGCATAATGATTCTTGAACATAGCCAGTGTATGAGTCTTGGCTGTGGCCCAAAGCACTCTGTCTTCCAGTATTACCACCGGATACAAACATGCCACAGACACATAATTGGGTGAACCTTTTCAGATTGTGACTTAGCTTTGCTAAAGTCCCCAATTAGAGGTGTCCAGGGTTCTTAAGCACACTCTTGTTGCCTTGGATCACAACTTTATTTCTTTCTTCTTCTTTTTTTTTCTTCTTTTTTTTTCGAAATCTCTCTTTTTTTTTCTTTGTATCCACTGCTTTTTCTTGCTTCAAGAATCAATCTAATTATTTTTAGATCCTCAATAACAGTTCTCTTTTTTTTCTCATTCTTTCAAGAGCCAACACTTTTTAACATTCTCAAAACAACAATTTCAAGAGACATATGCACTGTTCAAGCATTCATTCAGAAAGCAAAAAGTATTGTCACCACATCAAGCTAGTTCAGCTAGTTTCAATGATAAATTTTGAAATCCTGTACTTCTTGTTCTTTTGTGATTAAAGCATTTTTCATTTAAGAGAGGTGATGGATTCATAGGACATTCATATCTTTAAGGCATAAAATTTTTAATTTTATTAATTATGGATTAAAACAAGGCTAAAAAAATAGATATAGGATGAAACTAAAAATAAAAATAGAAAACAAAACAAAGGAAAAAAAAAAGCAAACATAGGCTCCTAATGATAGAGGTTTTCACAGAGTTAGGACTCAACAACCTTGATTTTGAGAAGTAGATGCTCCCTCAGCTTGAGAGGAGAACTTTTGGCGTTTCAATTCTTGGATTTCACGCCCCTGCTTCTCTTGCTCCTTCAGCAATTTGCAGAGCATGCAGTTCTGATTCTGCTGTTCTTCCTTCAGTTGCTCCATAGTCTCTTGCAGCTTGTTAATAGATGCTTCTAGGCTGGACCAGTAGTCAATTCTTGGGAATTCAGGGAGGAATTCCTGCGCCCTCCTCTTGATGGAGTTGTCTTGCACTTGTCCTTCCATTGACTTCTTGGTGATTGGGTGTTCAATGGGTATGAACTCATCTACTCCCATCTTCACCCCAGCCTCTTTACAGAGCAAGGAAATCAAGCTTGGGTAGGCCAATTTGGCTTCAGTGGAATTCTTATTTGCAATTGTGTAAATCTCACAAGCAATCATATGATGAACCTCCACTTCTTTTCCAAGCATAATGCAATGAATCATCACTGCTCTCTTGATGGTGACCTCAGAACGGTTGCTAGTGGGCAATATGGAACGCCCAATAAAGTCTAGCCACCCTCTTGCAATTGGTTTGAGGTCTCCCCTCTTGAGTTGGTTTGGGACACCCTTTGAATTGGTTATCCACTTAGTCCCAGGGAGGCATATGTCCTCTAGAACTTGATCCAACCCTTTATCTACTCTCACCATCCTCCTATTGAAGGAGTCAGGATCATCTTGCAGTTGAGGTAGTTTGAAGATTTCTCTTATTTTGTCCAGATGGAAGTACATAACTTTCCCTCTGACCATGGTTCTGTAGGTATGGTAAGCAGTTCCAGTCATTCTCTGCTTATCTGTCAACCACAGATTAGAGTAGAATTCCTGAACCATGTTCCTTCCAACCTTTATTTCAGGATTGGTCAGAACTTCCCATCCTCTGTTTCGAATTTGCTCTTGGATCTCCGGATATTCATCTTCTTTCAGATCAAATTTGACTTCCGGGATCACTGACCTCAGACCCATTATTTTGTGATAATGGTCTTCATGTTCTTTGGTTAAGAACTTCTCTTGATTCCAAAGATTCTTTGGATTAGTCTCTTTCTTTCCTCTTGAGTTAGTTTGTTTTCCCTTGGGAGCCATGATCTTGATAGATCTTGGCTTAGTGATCACGGAAAAGCACACCAAACTTAGAGGTTTTGCTTGTCCTCAAGCAAAAAGAAAAGAAAGAAGAGAAGAGAGAGAGAGAGGAAGAGGAAATTCGAATGGTGTGAGGAATGAGGGGTGAGAAACGTTCATTTATAGAGTGGGGGGAGGAGAATTTCGAAAACAAAAGAGAGATTTGAAAGGAGATTTGAGGAGATATGGAAAGAAATTGAGAAAAGGGTGAGTTTTTGAAGAAGATTTGGGATTAATTTGAAATAGATTTGAAGAATGGTTTTGATTTGTGAAGATTTGAAAGTGAATGATGAAAGGTTGAAGTGCATTTATGTAGAAGAGTATGGGTAAAAAGAGGAAAGTTTGAAAAAAATTGAGTTGAAAACAAAAGTGTGGTCCCCCCACCTTTCTGGCGTTAAACGGCCAGAATGGCACCCATTCTGGCGTTTAACGCCCATATGGCACCCCTTTTGGGCGTTTAACGCCCAGCCAGGTGCCCTGGCTGGCGTTAAACGCCAGAAAACCTTCCTCACTGGGCGTTTTTCTGAACGCCCAGTGATGCTGCACACCTGGCATTAAACGCCCAGAATGGTGCCCATTCTGGCGTTTAACGCCCAAAATGGCACCATTACTGGCGTTAAACGCCCAGAATGGTACCCATTCTGGCGTTTAACGCCCAAAATGCCCCTTACTGGCATTTTTTCGCTAGTAAGCTCATTTTCTCTGCTTTTTGAGCTGAATCCTTCTGTAACTCTGTGAATTCCTTCATTTTTGATATTTGCCTCTGTAGGAACTAATCATATAACCTCCTAATGACTGGGTTGCCTCCCAGCAAGCGCTTCTTTACTGTCTTTAGCTGGACTTTCACTGAGAATCACTCAAGTCTCAGTTTTGAGCATTCCTGCTCAAAATTTCCTTCAAGATAGTGCTTGATTCTCTGTCCATTAACAATGAACTTCTTGTCAGAATCAATATCCTGAAGCTCAACATATCCATATGGTGACACTCCTGTAATCACATACGGACCCCTCCAACGGGATTTGAGTTTTCCTGGAAACAGTTTGAGCCTAGAGTTGAAGAGCAGAACTTTTTGTCCTGGCTCAAAGACTCTGGTTGACAACTTCTTGTCATGCCATTTCTTTGCCTTTTCCTTATAAATTTTTGCATTTTCAAAGGCATTGAGTCTGAACTCCTCTAGCTCATTTAGCTGGAGCAGTCTTTTTTCACCAGCTAACTGTGCATCCATGTTTAGGAATCTGGTTGCCCAGTAGGCTTTATGTTCCAGTTCCACAGGCAAATGGCAGGCCTTTCCATACACCAGTTGGTATGGAGAGGTTCCTATAGGAGTCTTGAATGCTGTTCTGTATGCCCATAGAGCATCATCCAAGCTCTTTGCCCAATCCTTTCTTCGGGCCATCACAGTCCATTCCAGGATTCTCTTTAGCTCTCTGTTAGAGACCTCAGCTTGTCCATTTGTCTGTGGATGATACGGAGTTGCCACTTTGTGGCTAATTCCATATCTAACCATAGTAAGGTGTAGCTGTTTATTGCAGAAATGAGTGCCCCCATCACTGATTAGCACTCTGGGAACGCCAAATCTGCTGAAAATGTTTTTCTGGAGGAATTTCAGTACGGTCTTAGTATCATTGGTGGGTGTAGCAATCGCTTCTACCCACTTAGATACATAGTCCACTGCCACCAGAATGTAAGTGTTTGAGTATGATGGTGGGAATGGCCCCATGAAGTCAATTCCCCATACATCAAACAACACTATCTCTAATATCCCTTGTTGAGGCATGGCATCTCCATGAGGCAGGTTACCAGCTCTTTGGCAACTGTCACAGTTACGCACAAACTCTCGGGAATCTTTATAGAGAGTAGGCCAGTAGAAGCCACATTGGAGGACTTTAGTGGCTGTTCGCTCACTTCCAAAATGTCCTCCATACTGTAATCCATGGCAGTGCCATAGGATCCTTTGTGCTTCTTCTCTGGGTACACACCTGCGGATCACTCCGTCAGCACATCTCTTAAAGAGATATGGTTCATCCCAGAGGTAGTACTTGGCATCTGAAATTAATTTCTTTCTTTGCACATTGCTGTACTCCTTGGGTATGAACCTCACAGCTTTATAATTTGCAATATCTGCAAACCATGGAGCTTCCTGAATGGCAAAGAGTTGCTCATCTGGGAAAGTCTCAGAGATCTCAGTAGGAGGGAGGGACGCCCCAGCTACTGGTTCTATTCGGGACAGATGATCAGCTACTTGGTTCTCTGTCCCTTTTCTGTCTCTTATTTCTATATCAAACTCTTGCAGAAGCAACACCCATCTGATGAGCCTGGGTTTTGAATCCTGCTTTGTGAGTAGATATTTAAGAGCAGCATGGTCAGTGTACACAACCACTTTGGATCCCACTAGATAGGATCTAAACTTGTCAATGGCATAAACCACTGCAAGTAACTCTTTTTCTGTTGTTGTGTAGTTCTTCTGTGCGTCATTTAGAACACGGCTGGCATAGTAAATGACGTGCAGAAGCTTGTTATGCCTCTGTCCCAACACTGCACCAATGGCATGGTCACTGGCATCACACATTAGTTCAAATGGCAATGTCCAATCTGGTGCAGAGATAACTGGTGCTGTGACCAACTTAGCTTTTAGGGTCTCAAATGCCTGCAGACACTGTGTGTCAAACACAAATGGTGTGTCAGCAGCTAGCAGGTTACTCAGAGGTTTTGCAATTTTCGAAAAATCCTTTATAAACCTTCTGTAGAATCCTGCATGCCCAAGAAAGCTTCTGATTGCCTTAACATTGGCAGGTGGTGGTAATTTTTCAATTACCTCCACCTTTGCCTTATCCACCTCTATTCCCTTGCTTGAAATTTTGTGCCCAAGGACAATTCCTTCAGTCACCATAAAGTGACATTTCTCCCAGTTTAAAACCAGGTTAGTCTCTTGGCACCTTTTCAAGACAAGTGCTAGGTGATTAAGACAGGAGCTAAATGAGTCTCCATATACTGAAAAGTCATCCATGAAGACTTCCAGAAATTTCTCTACCATATCTGAGAAGATAGAGAGCATGCACCTCTGAAAGGTTGCAGGTGCATTGCACAGACCAAAAGGCATCCTCCTGTAGGCAAACACGCCAGAAGGACAAGTGAATGCTGTTTTCTCTTGGTCCTGAGGATCTACTGCAATTTGGTTGTAGCCTGAATAGCCATCCAAAAAGCAGTAATAGTCATGACCAGCTAGTCTTTCTAGCATTTGGTCTATGAATGGTAAAGGAAAATGATCCTTTCTGGTGGCTGTATTGAGCCTTCTGTAGTCAATACACATACGCCACCCTGTGACTGTCCTTGTAGGAACCAGTTCATTTTTTTCATTATGAACCACTGTCATGCCTCCCTTTTTGGGAACAACTTGGACAGGGCTCACCCAGGGGCTATCAGAAATAGGATAAATAATCCCAGCCTCTAGTAATTTAGTGACCTCTTTCTGCACCACCTCCTTCATGGCAGGATTTAGCCTCCTCTGTGGTTGGACCACTGGTTTGGCATTATCCTCCAACAGGATCTTGTGCATGCATCTAGCTGGGCTAATGCCCTTAAGATCACTTATGGACCACCCAAGAGCTGTCTTGTGTGTCGTTAGCACTTGAATCAGTGCTTCCTCTTCCTGTGAATTTAAAGCAGAGCTTATAATCACTGGAAAAGTGTCACCCTCTCCCAGAAATGCATATTTCAGGGATGGTGGTAGTGGTTTGAGTTCAGGCTTGGGAGGCTTATCCTCCTCCTGAGGAATTTTCGAAAATTCCTTTGCCTCCTCTAGTTCTTCCTGATCAGGCTGAGCATCTTTGAAGATGTCCTCAAGCTCTGATTCTAGGCTTTCAGCCATATTGATCTCTTCTACCAGAGAGTCAATAATGTCAGCGCCCATGCAGTCATTTGGTGTGTCTGGATGCTGCATGGCTTTTACAGCATTCAACTTGAACTCATCCTCATTGACCCTCAAGGTTACTTCCCCTTTTTGTACATCAATGAGAGTTCGTCCAGTTGCTAGGAAGGGTCTTCCTAGAATGAGAGTTGCACTCTTGTGCTCCTCCATTTCCAGCACCACAAAGTCAGTTGGAAAGGCAAATGGCCCAACCTTGACAATCATGTCCTCAATTATGCCTGATGGGTATTTAATAGAGCCATCAGCAAGTTGGAGGCATATCCGGGTTGGTTTGACTTCTCCAGTCAACCCAAGCTTTCTGATAGTGGATGTAGGTATTAGATTGATGCTTGCTCCAAGATCACATAGGGCTGTCTTAGTGCAAGCACCTTCTAATGTGCATGGTATCACAAAGCTTCCTGGATCTTGAAGCTTTTCTGGTAAGCTCTTTAATATGACTACACTGCATTCTTCAGTGAGAAACACTTTTTCAGTTTCTCTCCAATCCTTCTTATGACTTAAGATTTCTTTCATGAACTTAGCATAAGAAGGTATTTGCTCAAGTGCCTCTGCAAACGGAATCTTTATTTCAAGAGTCCTTAGATAGTCTGCAAAGCGGGCAAATTGCTTATCCTGCTCCGCTTGGCGGAGTTTTTGAGGATAAGGCATCTTGGCTTTATATTCTTCAACCTTAGATGCTGCAGGTTTATTCCTTACAGAAGTGGTTGAAGAAGCCTTGTTAGAGGGATTACTGTCAGCACTCTCAGGTGTCTGATTCCTCATTAAAGTTTGAACGCCAGGAATGGGTGAAGTTTGGGCGTTAAACGTCAACTTCTCTCCCTTTTCTGGCGTTTGAACGCCAGAACTGGGCAAGGAATGGGCGTTTAACGCCAGCTTTCCTTCCCTTTCTGGCGTTTGAACGCCAATAGCATTCCTCTCTGGGCTCTTACTGTCCTCAGAGGGATTTTGAACAGTGGTGTGGTTGTCCTCTGTCAATTGTTCCTTGTTTGGCTTTTTACTCTTTTGAGCAGTGTTACTCAGGGTCTTCCCACTCCTCAATTGAACTGCTTGACATTCCTCTGTTATCTGTTTAGATATTTGCTGTTTTGCTTGATTCAACTGCAGTTCTATGCTCTTGTTAGCAACTTTAGTTTCATAGAGCATCTCTTTAAAGTCTGCTAACTGTTCTGTCATCAGGAGCAATTGTTGATTAAGCTCATTTATCTGTTCTTGAGGACTAGGGTCAGTGACTACTGCCATGACTTCCTCTTTTGGAGAGAACTCATTGCTAGAGTACAAATATTGGTTTCTAGCAACAGTGTCTATAAGCTCTTGAGCTTCTTCAATTGTCTTCCTCATGTGTATAGATCCACCAGCTGAGTGGTCTAAAGACATCTGAGCTTTTTCTGTAAGCCCATAGTAGAAAATGTCTAACTGTACCCATTCTGAAAACATTTCAGAGGGACATTTCCTTAGCATACCTCTATACCTCTCCCAGGCATTGTAAAGGGTAAAAATGATTCAGGAATTTGTCTGACAACTGTTTCCATGTCTTTATGCTTGCTGTAGGTTGGTTATTCAACCACCTCTTAGCTTGATCTTTCACAGCAAATGGAAACAGTAATAGTCTGTAGACATCCTGATCCACCTCCTTATCATGTACTGTGTCAGCAATTTGTAAAAATTGTGCCAGAAACTCAGTAGGTTCTTCCTGTGGAAGACCGGAATACTGGCAATTTTGCTGCACTATGATAATGAGTTGAGGATTTAGTTCAAAGCTGCTTGCTTTGATGGGAGGTGTACAGATGCTACTCCCATATGCAGCTGTAATGGGGTTAGCATATGATCCCAGAGTCCTTTTGGACTGATTGATCCCACTTAAGTCCATGATGGACAAAAGGGAAATGATAATGATTGCAAAGAGATAAATTTTGTTTTTTTCTCTTTTTTTTTTTGAATAAACGAAAAAATAAAATAAAACAAAGGAAAATTAAAGTAAAAATTCGAAAATCAAAAAGAAAATAAAATCAAAGCAAATTGAAAACTGAATCAATTAGTTAATTAAAAAGATTTTGAAAACAGCAATTAGAAAGATATGATTGAAAAATTTTTATGAAAAAGATTTGATTTTTAAAAAGAGGAAAGAGAAAAACACAAAAAGACACCAAACTTAAAATTTTAGAAAATCAAACACAAAATTTTCGAAAATTTTTTAAAGGAAAAACACAAAGAGGACACCAAACTTAGAAGTTTTGTAAATCAAAAAGGGACTAAAAACACGCAAAAATCGAAAATTAAAAGAAAAACAAAAGCATGCAATTGACACCAAACTTAGAATATGAAACTAGACTCAACTAAAAGACTCTAAACCAACAAAAATAAAAAAAAGTCCTAATCTAAGCAACAAGACAAGCCGTCAGTTGTCCAAACTCAACAATCCCCGGCAACGGCGCCAAAAACTTGGTGCACGAAATTGCAATCACACTTTTGCAACTCCGCACAACTAACCAGCAAGTGTACTGGGTCGTCCAAGTAATACCTTGCGTGAGCAAGGGTCGATCCCACAGAGATTGTCGGCTTGAAGCAAGCTATGGTTATCTTGTAAATCTTAGTCAGGATATCAGAAATTATCAGGATTGATTGTGAAAAGCAAAAGAACATGAAACGATTACTTATTTTGCAGTAATGGAGAATAGGTTGAGGTTTGGAGATGCTCCATCTTCTGAATCTCTGCTTTCCTACTGTCTTCTTCTTCAAACACGCAAGTCTCCTTCCATGGCAAGCTGTATGTAGGGTTTCACCGTTGTCAATGGCTACCTCCCATCCTCTCATTGGAACGATTCCTAATGCCCTGTCACGGCACGGCATTCCATCTGTCGGTTCTCAATCAGGCCGGAATAGAATCCAGTGATTCTTTTGCGTCTGTCACTAACGCCCCGCCTTCAGGAGATTGAAGCACGTCACAGTCATTCAATCATTGAATCCTACTCAGAATACCACAGACAAGGTTTAGACCTTCCGGATTCTCTTGAATGCCGCCATCAGTCTAGCTTATACCACGAAGATTCCGGTTAAAGAGTCCAAGAGATAACTACTTAATCTAAGGTAGAACGGAGGTGGTTGTCAGTCACACGTTCATGATTGAGAATGATGATGATTGTCACGGATCATCACATTCATCCGGATTAAGAACAAGTATTATCTTAGAATGGAAGCAAGCATGATTGAATGAGAAACAGTAGTAATTGCATTAATCCATCAAGACACGGCAGAGCTCCTCACCCCCAACCATGGGGTTTAGAGACTCATGCTGTGGAAGAAAACATGTAAAAATGTCATAAGGTCATCAAAAGGTTGCATAGGGTACTGATACAATGTCAAAAGATCCTATAAATAGTAAACTAGTGTCCTAAGGTTTACAGAAATGAGTAAATGACAGAAAAATCCACTTCCGGGCCCACTTGGTGTGTGCTTGGGCTGAGCAATGAAGGAATTTCGTGTAGAGACCTTTTCTAGAGTTAAACGCCAGTTCTCATGCCAGTTTGGGCGTTTAACTCCAAATTTTATGCCAGTTCCGACGTTTAACGCTGGAATTTTTGTAGGTGACGTTGAGCGCCGGTTTGGGCCATCAAATCTTGGGCAAAGTATGCACTATTATATATTGCTGGAAAGCCCAGGATGTCTACTTTCCAACTCCGTTGAGAGCGCGCCAATTGGGCTTCTGTAGCTCCAGAAAATCCGCTTCGAGTGCAGGGAGGTCAGAATCCAACAGCATCTGCAGTCCTTTTTGGTCTCGGAATCAGATTTTGCTCAGGATCCTCAATTTCAGCCAGAAAATACCTGAAATCACAGAAAAATACACAAACTCATAGTAAAGTCCAGAAAAGTGAATTTTAACTAAAAACTAATAAAAATATACTAAAAACTAACTAAATCATACTAAAAACATACTTAAAACAATGCCAAAAAGCATACAAATTATCCGCTCATCACACGGCAAGCTGTATGTAGGGTTTCACCATTGTCAATGGCTACCTTCCATCCTCTCAGTGAAAATGTTCAACGCGCTCTGTCACAGCACGGCTAATCATCTGTCGGTTCTCAATCAGGTTGGAATAGAATCCAGTGATTCTTTTGCGTCTGTCACTAACGCCCAGCCCTTAGGAGTTTGAAGCTCGTCACAGTCATTCAATCCTTGAATCCTACTCAGAATACCACAGACAAGGTTTAGACCTTCCGGATTCTCTTGAATGCCGCCATCAATTCTAGCTTATACCACGAAGATTCTGATTAAGGAATCCAAGAGATATCTACTCAATCTAAGGTAGAACAGAGGTGGTTGTCAGGCACACGTTCATAGATGAGAATGATGATGAGTGTCACGGATCATCACATTCATCAGGTTTAGGAACAAGTGATATCTTAGAATAGAAGCAAGCGTGTTTGAATGAAAAACAGTAGTAATTGCATTAATCCATCAAGACACAGCAGAGCTCCTCACCCCCAACCATAGGGTTTAGAGACTCATGCGGTAGAAGGTACAATATAAAACGTGTAAAGTGTCATGAGGTACAGATAAAATGTCAAAAGCTCCTATTAATAGTGAACTAGTAACCTAGGGTATACAGAAATGAGTAAATGACGTAAAAATCCACTTCCGGGGTCCACTTGGTGTGTGCTTGGGCTGAGCATTAAAGCTTTTATGTGTAGAGACTTTTTCTGGAGTTAAACGCCAGCTTTTATGCCAGTTTCGGCGTTTAACTCCAATTCTTATGCCAGTTCCGGCGTTAAACGCCGGGATTTCTGAAGCTGATTTGCAACGCCGGTTTGGGCCATCAAATCTTGGGCAAAGTATGAACTATTATACATTGCTGGAAAGTCCAGGATGTCTACTTTCCAACGCCGTTAAGAGCGTGCCAATTGGGCTTCTGTAGCTCCAAAAAATTCACTTCAAGTGCAGGGAGGTCAGAATCCAACAGCATCTGCAGTCCTTTTCAGCCTCTGAATCAGATTTTTGCTCAGGACCCTCAATTTCAGCCAGAAAATATCTGAAATCTCAGAAAAATACACAAACTCATAGTAAAGTCCAGAAAAGTGAATTTTAACTAAAAACTAATAGAAATATAATAAAAACTAAATAAAATATACTAAAAACATACTAAAAACAATGCCAAAAAGCGTATAAATTATCCGCTCATCATTGATCACTCAATCATTGTTGCTTGATCCATCAATCCTCATGGGATCAACCTTCACTCACCTGAGGTATTACTTGGTATGACCCGGTGCACTTGCCGATTAGTTTGTGGACTTTGAATTCCGCACCATGGAGTACTATCAAAATTTTTATTCATAGTTTCAGTTATGTACACATAGTAAATAGCTTTAACTCACATGCATGGTTTGTACTTGATGTAGGCACTGGAGATCCTTAGTCCGTGAAACCCTTACTTCTCCCTCCACGGTGTGTAAAATTCCTAATCTCTTATCCACTTACTTTCATTACATTTTTTGATGAATAGGTACCATGTTGTGGAACTCATATTTAAAATTTTTTCAATTATTACCTATGAACACAATAAACATTATTGATAATAAAATTGATTGAAACATGTAGTTAGCAGTATATTGTAATTGGCATTCCATTCCATTCCTATAATGAAAGAAAGAGAGAGTAATGGGATTTGATGAATTTTTCTTGTTCTTCATAATTGTATCTAAAAAAAAATCAAGCCTCAGATATCTAGAATTGATATTTGAGTTTGACTAGCAAATAGATTGGACTCAACTTAGAAACAAGTGGCTAAAATCATTGTATGTAACCTTAGCAAAATTGTAAAAATTTAAATTTAATATTCAAGAGTATAAAGCTTTATATCATAAATTGTAGACATTCAACATTCAATAACATCATTAATTGATATGTACATCTTTGCATATTTTTGCGATCAACTATGTATGATTGATTATATTCATAGAGTGAATAAACTTTATGCCATTTTGATAAGGTTGATTAGGAAGATGCATAAGGTAAATACTACATTATTCTCCATCTTTCTACCATGTATTGGATTCTTTTAGTTTCATCTTTTAGTTTTAGTTTTGTCTCTTATATAATGACACTTGTCACTTTCATTGCACACACAGCCAAATTACTATGTATGATATATATCCACACATTAAGTACCATCTTCTTAAATGACACGTCTCAAGTTGTAATATAAAATTTTCAATGCTAGAGTAATTGAAAAATAATGAATAAATAAATAAGACTATAGCGAGCAATGCAAACTTCTGGTCATATTGACAATTTGAAGCTTCAACCTTGGCGGCCAAGTAGACCAAAGAATAAATCAAATAATAAGAACTAGGAAAACATTTCTTGAAAATAAATGAGTGCATAGAAAAATAGAAGGAGAAATATGTATACTCACAAAGCTGTATATGTCTTCTCTATCAATAATTTTAGAAAAAAGTATATTAATAAGAATTATTTTCATGTTTCAATACTGCCATGTTTTTTATTTGATTTTTTCCTTTTACATACATTTCAGTGCCATGTTTGACTGACTGAGGTATGCCAGTTTGTGATTAATTGATAATATTTTGTGATTCCTATGTCGAAATTGTATCCTCCCTGCTTTTATTATTTATTTTTCTTGATTTTATTTCTATCCATAATCATGTTAATATTAAAGTTAAAAATATAAAAGAGAAATAATATATATAAAGATGGTTCATATAGAATTAATCCATCAAATTTTATTAGTATTTACATGTGCCAGTTCTTTACCTTTGATCTGCTATTATATATACATCTATATCTCTTTAGCTTGTTCCATTTATGGTTGGACTTTATTCATACAGCTAGTAAATTTACATTTTCTATTTTAACAAAGAAATAAAATGGTTAATTTCATTATATACGTACAAACTATTTTAAAATAAACATAATAGAGGATATTTAATTTCTCTATTATCTTCTACTTTTTTAAGTTAATAAGTAAAGAAGGGTTGAAAATATAATTTGAAAATTCTATCCTTTATACATTATGATTATAGTTATATTTTTTGTTTTAATTATTTTTTAATTCTAATTTTTACTCTTATTTTCTTTTATATTTTTTAAGAAAGCTTTGCTTTATTTTTTCATTTCTTGGATTTGGAACCAACAATTCTTTCTATCAGTAATTTTTTTGAAAGCACAGAATTTTGTAATGAATAAGCAACCTCCCCAATATCTTTCGTGCGCTACATGTTATCCGGGATGCAAGTAACTTTGTTTCTGTCTCAGTTTTAAGTTATTCTGTTGCTCCCTACATGGTTTTGCTTGTAATAAATTGTCGAATTTAACTCGTATATTATTCTTCCATTTCATAATTGTGATAAGCTGTTATTGGTTTCTTTGACACATAGCCCATTTTTTTAGTTGTATAAATTTATTATTTGTTTATTCATTTGTTTGTACTATTTCATTAAATTAGATACTGATAAAAGTTGGATTTCAAAGCCATGAGGTAGTGCAAAATATAGGAATGGTCTGAATAGATTCCTAGACTTCGCATTTGCCAATACATCATTCGATGGGATGATACATTGTCCATGTCTCTATGTGGGTTCCGGTTTTTCCAAACTAGAGAGGATGTGTACGATCATCTACTGATGAAACCCTTTCTCCCTAATTATACATTTTGGTTGCATCGCGGTGAGAGGATCGTAGACGAGAGCTCCAGCGTAAAGAAGAATTAGAACCCACTAGAAACTCAGGATATCCAACGCGTGACATGGTCCACGAGACATTCAACTTCCAAGGACTGCATGGTGATGATAAAGACTCGACGAATGAACATGTCAGAGATAGTGTGGAGGGGTTGTTGTACTTATCTGACGAACCTAGCCGTGAGGTTCGTGGTTTTCATGACTTGCTTGAAGATAGCGAGTATGAATTATATCAGGGATGCTCAAGATTCTCGAAGTTGTCTTTCTCGGTGGACAGTGAGCGACAAGGAATTTGGTTTGATTCTAGAGTTATTAGGGGATGCCTTTGAGCATGCAAAGATTTCAAACACCTCGCACGATGCTAAGAAGATCATAAGAAAGCTTGGTATTGCTTACAAGAAGATAGATGCATGTCCAAATGACTGCATGCTATACCAAGGCTACGACTAAGACCTGTGTAGATGCAAATGGTGTGGGACATCGAGGTGGAAGAAAAAAACTAGGAAGAATTCTATTTTAAGGATCAACATGGTTGTCAAGAAGAATGGAAAACCTCAAGTGGCAAAGATTTTTCGTTACTTCCCTCTAATTCCACGATTGCAGTGATTATTTATGTCCAGCAAGACTTCCGTCAACATGTTGTGGCACAAGAAAGGTATTAACTCTGACGGATCTTTGAGGCATCCTATGGACAGCGAGGCCTGGAAAGCATTTGACAGAATTTATACTGACTTTTCCGGAGACACGTGCAGTATTTGCTTAGCCTTGGCCAGTGATAACTTCAATCCTTTTGGAAGCCTAAGTTCAAAGTATTCAACTTGGTCCTTGATTCATATTCCGTACAACTTACCTCCCTGGATTTGCATAAAACAAACCAACTATATTCTCTCTATGGTTATTCCGGGTCATAAAATGCCTGGAAATGACATAGATCTCTACCAACGGCCCTTGATCGATGAGTTGAAGCAACTGTGGGCTGGTGTTGATATGTACGACATTAGTGAAAAGAAAAACTTCAAGATGTATACTGCATTGCTGTGGACAATCATCAATTTTTTAGGCTTGGGCAATTTATCTGGGTGGAATTGATGGAGAGAGAAAAATATCGATTTAGAATTCTCAAAAATAAGAAGAAAAGAATTGCATTGCAAGTATAGTCTAAACCAATAATTAACTCTCAATCAAAGTTTAAAAGGTTGTCACAATACAAACATAAATAACCGGGAGTAGAATTCCGAGTCGTTCTCTCTTGGAATTACAATAAAGTGATCAATTATTGGCTATGAGGAAATTGGGGGTTATGGTTGAATAAAGAAGAAATGTAAATAGCAAGAAATTAAACAAGCATGCAAGAAATTAAACTAAAGGCAATTAAAGCAAAGGAAAGAAAATTCAAATACTAAAAGAGTCTTGGCAAGGGATGAGAAGCAAGGTTTCCTATACTAGTCATTAACCACAAACATGTAAATTATGAAGAGTTAGTTCCACTTAGTCAACCTCTATACAATGAGAAAAGTAAAATAGGCATAAATGAATTCAATCCACAAATCCTAGCCAACTCACTAATAAACTTAGTGAAAGACTAGCGTTAGTGAAAACAAAATCAACTAACAACCTTAAATTACCAATTAATATTGGACATCAATGACTCAAGGTCACCTAAGTCCTCAATTCCAAGCCAAAAGTGTGAAAAACTACACTAAAACTAAAAGAGGTATTTTATCAAACACTTTGCATGCATAAAAGGAAAAACATAGTAAACTACATGAATAATAAAATCTAAGCTACCAATTGTAAAAAAATAATAATAGTAACTAAAACAAGCATCAAAGAAACATAAAATATCAAATTGTAATAAAAGAAATCAAAATTAACAAGAGTTCATGAACATAAAAATAACAAATTAGAAAAATAAACAAGTAAAACTAAGTGAATTGAGATACTAGAACAATAAAAAGTAAAGAAAATTAAGCTAAAACAAGAATCAAAACCTAAAACTAAGAGAAATTTAGAGTAAAAATCCTAAATTTTAGAGAGAAGGGGGAGCTTCTCTCTCTAGAAAACTACCCTAAAACATGTTTCTAAGCTACCCTAATTGCTCCCCCATCATCCTTCTTGAATTTGGCTTTAAATACTTCAGAAATGAGTTGGATTAGGCTTGGAAAGGCCTGAAATCAAAACCCACGTGTTGCATTAAATGAATTCACGTGCCAGCGGTCGTGCGTACGCACAACTTCACATTCATGCGTACACATGACCCTGAAAAGCTCCAAACTCCATTTCTTCATGAATTCTCCACTTTTGTATATTTTTTCCTCACTTCTTCTATACATACTTGCCTTGTAAGCTTGAAATCACTCAACAAACAAATCAAGGCATCGAATGGGATTAAAATGAGTTAAATTTACCTAATTAAGGGCCAAAAAAGTATGTTTTCAATCTTAAGCACAATTTAGGAGAAATTCACAAAACCATGCTATTTCAATAAATAAATATGGGATAAGTTGATAAAAATTCACTCATTTCAATACAAAATAAACCATCAAATTGTCGTTTATCAATCTCCCCACACTTAAACAATAGCATATCCTCATGCTAAACACTAAGAAAGACGACAAGAAAAGGATGTCAACAATTATTCAATGCAAACTATCTGAATGAAATTTATCTAAATGTATGTAACTATTCTACCTAACACTATCTAAATATCTGTGTACCTAGTTACTCAAAGTAAATCAATTTCCAAGAAAGCATATATGCATAATCAAGGGCTATAGCAATCATAACCAAATCAAATCCACAATTGAATTGAGTTATGAGAAAAAATTTACAAACTTGTAAGATAATAGATAATCATAGGTGAAAACATAAAATTGAGCAATAGGACCCCTCACTGGATGTGTATACACTCTAGTTGCTCAAGTGTTTAGGGTCGATCCACTCAATTCTCCTCTAATCATGCTTTCTAAAGTTTGTTCTTCATCTAACAATCAACAAATATTTAATGCACAGATACAAGTATTATGAGGACTTTTTAAGGTTTAATGGAGACAAGGGTAAAGGTAAGGATATATATATTGCTAAGTGAGCTAGAATTTGAATCTTTGATTAACCTAAGCTCTCACCTAACATATGTAACCCATGAAATTCTAATATTAAGCTTAGCTATCCATAATCTCACTTTCTTTACACACTCATGCATTCAATTCAATTCAATCCCATATACATTGTTATTATTATTTTTGTTTCGGGCCTTTGTCCCCTTTATATTGCTTTCTTCTATTTTTTAAGTGACACACACACACACACACACACACACACACACACACGCACACAATCAATGCATATGGTCTACACAACCAATACACAAGTATGTACCCTATTTCTAATATTTTTAATAAAAATATAAATCACATTTTTATCAACCAAGGTTCTCAACCTTTCCCACACTTAAATATTACACAATCTCACAAACATAAGATAATCAAAGATCCAAATTGAGGATATTTATTATTTTTTGCTTAAGATTAGTTTATGTGCTAAAATTAAGAGCAAAATGGGAATTGATAAGGCTTAAAGTGGTTTAACAAGAGTAAATGAAAGGGTATGACTATTTGGGAAAGTGAGCTATAATGAAATGAATGTCTCAATCACATAAATGTATATATACACTCAATAATGGATATAAAAAATCAAACAAACCAAAGATTGCAATCGTAGAGAGAATAACACACAAGAATAAAAATAGCAGTTAATGTGATGTAACCACACATTAAAACTCAAAACTCATAAAGTTGTGTTTTTAGCTCAAAAACCATGTTGCATAATATATAATTCAAGCAAGTTTCAATAAAAATCTCAACCCAATTTTATCGGAATGTCAATGCCCTATATAAAAAGAAGTTTTCTTGAAAATTTCATTAATTTGACTATGCTTATTTTATATGTATATATAATGTGATTGGATAAAAATCATCAAAAATCTTGAGTTCATTTCCTAATTTCAATCAACTCAAATCATCAGGTGTATAGGAACCTAAACTAGGTGCAATAATCACATTATCCAATCACAAGCACAACTAAAGGCTAAAAAGCATATATACAAGCCAAAATAAAAGAAAGTGTAAAAGTATGCATCACTAAAATAGAAATCTAGGTTATGTACAAGCAAAGATAAAAAGTGCAATAAAGTAAAAGGATGTTCAAAATAACAAAATATATACAAAATATCTAAAAAGCATAATAAAAACTAAAGATAAAGTGTTCGGAATAGAAATTGTCACCCAAATACACTGCCAAAGTTGGACGACCTCCCTACACTTAAGATCTACACCGTCCTTGGTGCTCCTAAAGTCATGCAGAGCGGAAGGAGTCCTTGTTGTAATTATGAGTTGGTACATCCCGCTCCTCCTCCTCCTCCTCCTCACTATGCTCTGAGGGGGTGTCTAGCTCCTCTATCGTTGTATCCCAAACTGGTTGTTGCCTCTTAACATTCTCATAGCTTCGTTTG
Organism: Arachis hypogaea; assembly: GCF_003086295.3. Classification (NCBI taxonomy): domain Eukaryota; kingdom Viridiplantae; phylum Streptophyta; class Magnoliopsida; order Fabales; family Fabaceae; genus Arachis; species Arachis hypogaea. Next base: position 102,790,535 of record NC_092038.1, read on the forward strand.
GAGCGACGCTCCAAATGAGCTATGTCCTCGACCAACCAGTGGATCAGACAGTAGAATCATTGTGATGATGATGATGTTGCTGGTGTTGAAGGGGCTGGGGGTGCTACTGAAGCTGAGGTTGAGGGTCTTGCCTTTGAAGGAGATGCTGTCTGCCGTCTGCCTCGTCATCTAGATTATCTTATTAAGGGATTATCTTCTTGTTGCCTGCGACAGTCGACCTCTCATCTACAGTTAGCCAGACAACCTTGGCCTTCGTAGCTAACTCAGTGATCATACATGGGAAGGTCAGGTTGCCAATATAGTGAGCCCGCCCCCATGTTCCATCTGATATGCCTTGGAAGGTACAACTGCTTACCTTCCAAGATACACTAGACCAAGACCGCCATGTCAACAATGATTTAGTCTCGTGGGTGTTCAACATCACTTAATTGGCCATGATCTGCTATCAAATACAAGCCTCATCGGTCAGAGCGCGAACTGAGATATCCTGGGGAGTTGTCTTGTCAGCCCCAAACATCCATGAATTCCCAGGCTTGGCAATTACAGCCAATACCTTGTTACAGTAAAAAATCATCATCTTCCTTTCACTTTCTGTCTCTTCAAAAGCATATTTTTCACTAGATTTAGGCAGAAAGTCGAAGGTTTACTCAATGACTTCCTTAGTCATTGGTACCTTCTTGCCTCGAAGGTGAACTGCATTGAGGGCCCCTGTGTAGTAGTTTGCATAAAATTATCGAACCCACGACGCATTCACTGTCGGAAGTTCCCTACCTGGGAAATCCTATCCCCGCTGAGCAATCTGATCATTGGTGTACTGGCTTAGATCATTCGGGATTTGGAGCTTCCTTTCAACATGCAGGCTCCTCTTACGAAGGGAATCAGGGAACTTAAGCTCTAAATAATGACTGCTGAACTTGTACAATTCAGCAAGAAGTGTATTCTAATCAACTCTATCTCTCCCACTGATCCATCTCTTATAAAATGATGCATCTATTGTTTCAGCATTCTGTAAGGTCCGCTTCCTTTTTTTAGATCCTGTGGTCTTACCCTTTCATTTTTTGTCAGTCATCCTAAAAAGGATCAAAAGAAACGGGGATATGAATATGATCTAAGGCATACATAGTAAAATGACGTCACAATTAGGCAAGAAATATAGGACTGATGCAATAACAGCATACATGTGGAGTGAACGGATAAAAGTAGAATTGACTTAGAATGTGAATGAAAATAGGAATCATAGTTAGTTAGGACTCACATTCCAAACAATTTTATTCCATGAAAGTTAGGTCACTTGCCCGTTTAATAGAAGAAGGTAAGAAAGAATATTACTATGCATTAAAGAAAAGAGGAAAAGAATTAGTTGAAAAAAATTGAAAAAAAAAAGTAAAAGAGTCAGCTGGAAATTAAAAGTTAGAGGAAAAAGAAAGTTAAATGTCAATTGCATAACAAGCTTGGTTCTTAAGCTATGATGGATTTCAAAAAGTTACAACAAACAGGCAGCTCACATTCACCTCCTAACAATGCAATATGCCAAAATGAATGATGCTAATGTATGTGTAGAGCACATAATCAAATAAATAATGGTCATAAGTCACTTGGCATAAGCTTAAGTATCTGGTGTTTAAAAAGCTAAAATGTTGATTAACAAAGCAATTAAGGAAAGTCAAACACCAAGAATGCATTCAAGCACTAAATTTACAAGTTTGAAATAGGAATTGAAAAATTCATGCTCTATGTGACTTAAAGCAGTTTTAGCATGGTGAAAGTGGATAAAACTAGTCACGTAGGTTAAGAATTCTCAATCTTGTGAATTCATACAAAAGTGGCTCTAATCACAAAAGAAACCTAGTTTTGGTCAAATTGAAAATCAATTCAATCCATTCAATGCATATGAGTAAGTTGGGATGAAAACAAGCAAATGATTATAAGGTATGACCAAAATTTGCAATAAAGCTTCCTTGAGGCATCTTTCAAAGCCATTTGGTAAGCAAGGTTCTATTGACATAGAAAACCATCAAATAGAACCTTGTTTCACCAAATCTCAGAATGCAGCTTAATGAAACAGAATAACAGAAATCTCATCTTTCAGCAACAAAATAGTGAAGCAATTAGCCGGATGATTGACTAATTGAGCTTAGCAATATTTCAAAGCAAAAGTGGCATGATGCCAATCTTAATTACTCAATTGCATCAAGAATGAACAATTAAAACCAAACCAAATAAGTTCCAGCAGCATTTCAGTAGTAAACTAACACAATTCCCAAATTCACTCAATCAACAAGTTTTCATATGAATGTAACAAACAAATAAACACGATTCACATATCAATTCATAGGAATGTAACAAATAAATAAACAAACTTGAGTGAGCAGCAATTCATAATTAAATCCATAAACCAAGAAAATTATCATCATTCAACAAACAAATTCACAAGAAAATTCATTCTAAACACATCACAAACTAAGTTCAAATCTACCTAACCACCTAATTCAACTAAAACATGCATAATCTAACTAATCTAATTAAACAAAATTAACTAATTAAACAGAAATTAAAGAAAATGGAACATGGAAGAACCTGGAATAGGGTACTAACCAAGGAAGAAAAGGGAAGGGATGGTGGGAATGGGTGGAGCGGTGGTGCAGCCGTAGTAGTGACGGCAGCTAAGGGAGGCATTGCCGGTGGCAGTGAGCTCGCTGAAGGAAGGAGAAAATAGCGTTATGCACTGTGAGTATTGCCACGGGTAGGGGTGAGAGAAAGAGGAGGAATGGAAGGAAGGGGGTGATGTGGGTGGTGTGGTGGCACCAGCGGCTGTGCTACGCCACGACTGTAGGTAGCTGATGAGCGGATATTTTATACACTTTTTGGCATCATTTTCATATAGTTTTTAGCATATTTTGTTTAGTTTTTATTAAGTTTTCATAAGTTTTAGTGTTAAATTCACATTTTTTATTTCTCATTTGAGTTTGTATGTTTTTATGCAATTTCAGGTATTTTCTGGCTGAAATTGAGGAGTTGGAGCAAAAGTCTGATTCAGAGACAGAGAAAACACTGCAGATGCTTTTCGGATCTGACCACCTTGAACTTGGAAGAGCTTTTCTGGAGCTACAGAGATCTAAATGGAGCGCTCTAAAAATCTATGTAAAGCTGAGTTCTAGAGCTTTCCAATAATGTATAATAGTCCATACTTTGCTTCAGATTAGAAGGCCCAAAACTGCCGTCTAACGCCAGCCTTCTGCCCCTTCTAGGCATCCAGCGCCAAAGGAGCAGAGCCCAGGGTCCAAACGCCCAAAGAGGACCCCTAGCCAGCGTTTAATGCCCTAGATGCCTCATAGCACGTGGATCTCATCAAAGCTCCGCCCAAACACTCACCAAGTGGACCCCAGAAGTAGATTTTAGCACTAAAAAGATTGTTTTACACTTACTAGTCATTAGTTTAGTATTTAAAGTAGATCACTCTTTGTTAAGGATCTTTGCCTATCATTTACCATAATTTCATTTTACACATTGTATTTTCTATCAGTATGAGTTTCTAAACATCCAAAGTTAAGGGGAGGAGCCCTGCTGAGTTTTACGGATTAATAAAAGTATTACTGTTTCTCTTTAATCTATGCTTGATCAATTCTAAGATGTATATTCGTTCTTCATCAATATGAATGCGTTGAACTGGCATAAGGTTATCACATTCTACATGGGTTTAGAGTGCGTCTTTCATCGAACAATGATGAACCACCAACTTGATTATACATCCCTCAGACGGCTAATCCACGACTTCGTTAGAGACTTCTCGAGGCACCAGTTTAGCTGATTTACGGGGAGATTAGGGTCTCTGTGGTAGAGGCTAGAACCCAAGGTGCAGCATCCTCCGATCTGAAAGATTCGACCTTGTCTGTGGCGTTTAAAGTAGTATCACAATGGAGAATGAACTGCAAGAGCTTCACCCTCAATCAGAATAGATCCACACTAACCCTGGGGTTCAGATCTGGAGGAGTATTGACGGTTGCTCAAACTAGCGTCAATCACTTACAGCCAGCCATAGAAGGAATCATTCATAATTGAAGAAGACAGTAATACTAGAGTTAATCCAGAAGGACAAAGTATCTCCAAACCTTAACCAATTCCTTATCCTTGTTTATATTCCAATTCACAAAGTATTTTATACCCTTTTCTTTAGACCTTTTTCTCTCTGTCAAACAATCAAATCTAATAACTCTTCTTGATCTGCCTGACTAAGACCTCCAAGATAACCATAACTTACTTCAAACTATAATCCTTGTGGGATCAACCCTGACTCACTTAGGTATTACTTGGACGACCCAGTGCACTTGCTGGTTCAGTTGTACGAAGCGTGGGGATTCACACACCGGGTTTTTGGCACCGTTGCCGGGGATTGTTTGAGTATGGACAACTGACGGATTATCTTGTTCCCTAGATCAAGTATTGTCTTTAATTTTTTGCAAGAGTATTTTTTTTATTTTTTTTCTTTTTTTGAAAAAAATAAAAAACCTTTTCAAAAATATTTTTCTTTTCTTTGTTTAATCTTTGTTCCTGGATCGAGTCTTTTTTGTTTTTGTTCTTGGTAATTTTTGAAAATCTTGAGTCTTTTTCTAAAAATTTTTCAAAATTAGTGTCTTTAGTTTAAATCTTGTATCAATCTTTAAGTTTGGTGTCTTCTTGTATTTTTCTTTTATATTTTTCAAAAATTTTATGTTTGGTTTTAAAAAATTTTAAGTTTGGTGTCTTTTACATGTTCTTGTGTTCTTTGAAAATTTTAGTCTTGTTCTTGGCGTTCTTCTCAATCTTAAAAGCATTCTTGTGTTTTCTTTTTGTTTTGATCTTAAAATTTTCAAGTTTGGTGTCCATTGGTGTTTGTCTTTAAATTTAGCATAATAGGGTGTATTAGATCTAAAAATTTTAAGTTTTGTGTCTTTTACTTGTTTTTCTCTCTCTTCATTAAATTCAAAAATAAAAAAATCTTTTCTATCTTTATTTTTAATTAATTTTTGAAATTTTTAAATAAAAATTCAGATTTTAATTTTAAATTTTTATCTTATCTTATCATTAGTTTTCAAACTTCAAAATCAAGTCTTTTCAAAATAAAAAATCATATCTTTTTCAAAAAATCTTATCTTATCTTTTTCAAAATTTAAAATTTAAGGATTCAAATTTTAAATTATAAAATTAAATCTTTTTCAAAATCAAAATTCAAAATCTTATCTTTTTCAAAACTTTTCAAATTCTTATCTTATCTTTTCTAATCTCAAATTTTAAAATCAAATCTTTTTCAAAATATTTTTTGTTTCTTATTTTATCTTTTCTTATCTTTTCTTAATTTCAAATTTTTAAAATTCAATTCTTTTCTTATCTTATCTCTTATCTTATTTTATTTTCAAATCTTTTCTTAACTACTTCTCTTCTCTCTCTTCTTTTTCAAAACTTCCTAACTAATTCTTCTCTTTCTTAATTTTTCAAAAACTTTTTCTACTTCTCTCTCTTCTATTTTTGAAAAATCAATAACTAATTTTCAACTCTTTTTAATTTATTAACCTTAATTTTTGAATTACATTATTAAATAAATAAAAACAAAAATATTTTAATTCTTATTTATCTTTTCTATTTCTAATTCTTCTCATCTCTATCTATATTATTTGAACTCTTCTCCTCTCCCATCTTCCATCTTCACTTTTCTATTTTCCTCTTCTTTCCTCATATCTCACTAGGAGTCTTCTATACTCAAATCAGACATAGAAGCTTCCTTTCTTTCTTTTCTTCTTTTCTTGTTTATGACCAGGAACAGGGATAAAGAACCCCTCTTTGATCTTGATCCTGAACCTAAAAGGACTTTAAAGAAAAGCTTACAATAGGCTAAAGCACAACACTCCGGAAGAAACCTTTCAGAAAATTTCGAACAAGAAATAGGAGGCTTGGCCGAACCTAAACGTGATGTTAGAAAGGTTCTTAGTGACTTTACCATGCGTACCTTTGACTTTTATGGCAGAAGTATCTCTGTACTTGCCACTAGAGCTAACAATTTTGAGCTTAAGCCTCAGTTAGTCTCTCTTCTGCAATAGAATTGCAAGTTTCATGGACTTTCGATGGAAGATCCACATCAGTTCTTAGCTGAATTCTTGTAGATCTGTGATACTATTAAGACCAATGGAGTAAATCTTGAAATCCACAAGCTTATGCTCTTTCCCTTTGCTGTAAGAGATAGAGCTAAGATATGGTTGGATTCTCAACTAAAAGAGATCTTAGACTCTTGGGAAAAGCTGGTTAATGCTTTTTTGACTAAATTCTTTCCCCCTTAAAGGATTAGCAAAATTAGAGTGGAAGTTCAAAACTTCAGACAAAGAGAAGGTGAATCCCTCTATGAAGCTTGGGAAAGATACAAGCAATTGATTAGGAGATATCCTTCTGACATGCTCTCAGAATGGTCTATCATAGGCGTGTTCTATGATGGTCTATCTGAGATGTCCAAAATCTCATTGGACAGCTGGTGCACAAAATTGTGATCTCTAATAATGGCATTCAACTTGGTATGCGGGTTTATAACTCAGCACTTTCTTCACAACCTCGCACAACTAACCAGCAGGTGAACTAGGTCGTCCAAGTAATAAACCTTACGTGAGTAAGGGTCGATCCCACGGAGATTGTTGGTATGAAGCAAGCTATGGTCATCTTGAAATTCTCAGTTAGGCGGATAATATATGGTTATGGAGTTTTCGAATAATAATAATAAATAAATAGAAAATAAAGATAGAAATACTTATGTAAATCATTGGTGAGAATTTCAGATAGGCGTATGAAGATGCTGTGCTCCTTTTGAATCTCTGCTTTCCTACCACATTCATCCAATCCTTCTTACTCCTTTCCATGGCAAGCTGTATGTAGGGCATCACCGTTGTCAATGGCTACATCCCATCCTCTCAGTGAAAAAGGTCCAAATGCTCTGTCACAGCATGGCTAATCATCTGTCAGTTCTCGATCATGTCGGAATAGAATCCATTGATTCTTTTGCGTTTGTCATCACGCCCAACAATCGTGAGTTGAAGCTCGTCACAGTCATTCAATCCATGAATCCTACTTGGAATACCACAGACAAGGTTTAGAATTTCCGAAGATTCTGATTAAGGAATCTAAGAGATATGCGTTCGGTCTAAGGTAGAACGGAAGTGGTTGTCAGTCACGCGTTCATAGGTGAGAATGATGATGAGTGTCACGGATCATCACATTCGTCATGGTGAAGTGCAACGAATATCTTAGAACAGGAATAAACTGAATTGAATAGAAAATAGTAGTAATTGCATTAAAACTCAAGGTACAGCAAAGTTCCACACCCTTAATCTATGGTGTGTAGAAACTCCACCGTTGAAAATACATAAGTGATAGAGGTCCAGGCATGGCCGAATGGCCAGCCCCCAAATGTGATCAAAAGACCGAATGGTCAAAAGACTCGACTGTCAAAGACTAGACCGTCCAAGATTAGACACCTAGTACAATAGTTAAAAGTTCTATTTATACTAAACTAGCTACTAGTGTTTACAGAAGTAAGTAATTGATGCAGAAATCCACTTCTGGGGCCCACTTGGTGTGTGCTTAGGCTGAGCTTGAACTTTACACGTGCAGAGGCTTCTCTTGGAGTTGAACGCCAAGTTGTAATGTGTTTTTGGTGTTCAACTCTGGTTCGTGACGTGTTTCTGGCGTTTGACTCCAGAATGCAGCGTGGAACTGGCGCTGAGCGCCAGTTTGCATCATCAAATCTCAAATAAAGTATAGAATATTATCTATTGCTGGAAAGCTCTGGATGTCTACTTTTCAATGCCGTTGAGAGCGCGCCATTTGGAGTTCTGTAGCTCCAAAAATCCATTTCGAGTGCAGAAAGATCAGAATCCAACAGCATCAGCAGTCCTTTGTCGGCCTTTTATCAGAGTTTTGCTCAGGTCCCTCAATTTCAGCCAGAAATTACCTGAAATCACAAAAAAACATACAAACTCATAGTAAAGTCCAGAAAATTTAGCATAAAAACTAATGAAAACATCCCTAAAAGTAGCTAGATCCTACTAAAAACTACTTAAAAATAATGCCCAAAAGCGTATAAATTATCCGCTCATCACAACATCAAACATAAATTGTTGCTTGTCCCCAAGCAACTAAAAATCAATTAGGATAAAAAGAAGAGAATATACTAGAAAGCTCAGAATATCAATGAATATTAATTCTAATTAGATGAACGGGACTTGTAGCTTTTTGCTTCTGAACAGTTTTGGCATCTCACTTTATCCTTTAAAGTTTAGAATGATTGGCATCTCTAGGAACTTAGAATTTCAGATAGTGTTATTGATTCTTCTAGTTAAGTTTGTTGATTCTTGAACACAACTACTTTTATGAGTCTTGGTCGTGGCCCTAAGCACTTTGTTTTCCAGTATTACCACCGGATACATAAATTCCACAGACACATAACTGGGTGAACCTTTTCAGATTGTGACTCAGCTTTGCTAAAGTCCCCAATTAGAGGTGTCCAGAGCTCTTAAGCACACTCTTTTGCTTTGGATCACGACTTTAACCACTCAGTCTCAAGCTTTTCACTTGGACCTGCATGCCACAAGCACATGGTTAGGGACAGCTTGATTTAGCCGCTTAGGCCTGGATTTTATTTCCTTGGGCCCTCCTATCCATTGATGCTCAAAGCCTTGGATCCTTTTTACCCTTGCCTTTTGGTTTTAAAGGCTATTGGCTTTTTCTGCTTGCTTTTTCTTTTTCTTTCTATTATTATTTTTGTCGCTACTTTTTTTTCAAGCTTTTGCTATTCACTGCTTTTTCTTGCTTCAAGAATCAATTTCATGATTTTTCAAATTATCAATAGTACTTCTCTTTGTTCATCATTCTTTCAAGAGCCAACAATTTTAACATTCATAAACAACAAGATAAAAAATATGCACTGTTCAAGCATTCATTCAGAAATCAAAAAGTATTGTCACCACATCAATATAATTAAACTAAATTCAAGGATAAATTCGAAACTCATGTACTTCTTGTTCTTTTTGTATTAAAAACATGTTTCATTTAAGAAAGGTGAAGGATTCATGGAATTATTCATAGCTTTAAGACATAGTTACTACTTACTAATGATCATGTAATAAAGACATAAACATAGATAACATAAAGCTTAAAAATTGAAAAATAGAGAAATAAGAACAAGGAATGAGTCCACCTTAGTGATGGTGGCGCTTTCTTCTTGAAGAACCAATGATGTCCTTGAGCTCTTCTATGTCTCTTCCTTTCCTTTGTTGCTCTTCCCTCATTGCTCTTTGATCTTCTCTAATTTCATGGAGAATGATGGAGTGTTGTTGATGTTCAACCCTTAATTGATCCATATTGTAACTCAAGTCTTCTAGAGAAGTGTTGAGTTGTTCCCAATAGTTGTTGGGAGGAAAGTGCATCCCTTGAGGTATCTCCGGGATTCCTTGGTGATCAGCTTCATCATGCATCTCTTAGGATCCATGAGTGGGGTCTCTTGTTTGCTCCATCCTCTTCTTAGTGATGGGCTTGTCCTCTTCAACGAGGACGTCTCCTTCTATGATAACTCCAACTGAGTAGCATAAATGGTAAATAAGATGAGGAAAAGCTAGCCTTGCCAAGGTAGAGGGCTTTTCGGCTATTTTGTAGAATTCAAGGGAGATGACTTCATGAACTTCTACTTCCTCTCCAATTATGATGCTATGGATCATGATGGCCCGATCCACAGTAACTTCGGATCGGTTGCTAGTGGGGATGATGGAGCGTTGGATGAACTCCAACCATCCTCTAGCCACAGGCTTGAGGTCCAGTCTTCTTAATTGAACCGGCTTGCCTTTGGAGTCTCTTTTCCATTGAGCTCCTTCAACACATATGTCCATAAGGACTTGGTCCATCCTTTGATCAAAGTTGACCCTTCTTATGTAGGGGCGTGCATCTCCTTGCATCATGGGCAAGTTAAACGCCAACCTTACATTTTTCGAACTGAAATCTAAGTATTTCCCGCCAAACCATTGTAAGATAATTCTTTGGATTTGGGTTCACACTTTAATTATGGTTCTTAGTGATCCATGCATTAGCATAGAACTCTTGAACCATTAAGATTCTGACTTGTTGAATGGGGTTGGTCAGAACTTTCCAACTTCTTCTTTGGATCTCATGTCGGATCTCCGGATACTCATTTTTCTTGAGTTTGAAAGGGACCTCAGGGATCACCTTCTTCTTGGCCACAACATCATAGAAGTGGTCTTGATGAGCTTTAGAGATGAATCTCTCCATCTCCCATGACTCGGAGGTGGAAGCTTTTGTCTTCCCTTTTCCTTTTCTAGAGGTTTCTCCGGCCTTAGGTGCCATAGGTGGTTATGGAAAAACAAAAAAAAAAGCTTATGCTTTTACCACACCAAACTTAGAATATTGCTCGCCCTCGAGCAAGAGAAGAAAGAATAGATGAAGAAGAAGAAAATATGGAGGAGAGGTAGAGAGGCTTGTGTTTCGGCCAATGAGGAGAAGAAAGGGTTGTGTTGTGTGAAGATGAAGAAGAATGGAGGGGTTTATATAGTGGAGGGAGAGGGAGTAGGTTCGGCTATTTAGGGTGGGTTTTGGTGGGAAAGAGATTGTGAATTTTGAAGGTAGATGGGGTTTATGGGGAAGAGTGGTAGGATGTGAGTGGTGAAGAGGTGATGGGGAAGAGAGATTGAGGTGATTGGTGAAGGGTTTTGGGGAAGAGTGTTTTTGGATTGTGTGAAGAGGAGAGAAGGTGAGTTGAGGTAGGTGGGGATCCTGTGGGGTCCACAGATCCTGAGATGATCCTGTGGGGTCCACAGATCCTGAGGTGTCAAGGATTTACCTTCTTGCACTAATGAGGCGTGTAAAACGCCCTTTTCATGCAATACTGGTGTTCAACGCCAGATTGATGCTTGTTTTTGGCGTTGAATGCCAGCTTCATGCTTGTTTTGGGCGTTCAACGCCCATTTGCAGCATGTTTCTGGCGTTCAGCACCAGATCCATGCTCTGTTCTGGCGTTGAACGCCAGTCGGATGCTCCTTACTGGCGTTTAAACGCCAATAAGCCTTTCCTCCAGGGTGTGCTTTTTCTTCTGCTGTTTTTTATCCTGTTTTTAATTTTAATATTTATTTTATGACTCACATGATCATGAACCTAATAAAACATAAAAGAACAATAAAAGAAAATTAAAATAAGATAAATAAAAATTGGGTTGCCTCCCAATAAGCGCTCCTTTAGTGTCACTAGCTTGACAGTGGGCTCTCATGGAGCCTCAAAGGTGATCAGGTCAATGTTGTAGACTCCCAACACCAAACTTAGAGTTTGAATGTGGGGATTCAACACCAAACTTAGAGTTTGGCTGTGGCCTCCCAATACCAAACTTAGAGTTTGATTGTGGGGGCTCTGTTTGACTTTGTACTGAGAGAAGCTTTTCATGCTTCCTCTCCATTGTTAAAGAAAAACACCCTTGGGTCTTAAACACAAGGTAGTCCCCATTCAGTTGAAGGACTAATTCTCCTCTGTTAACATCTATCACAGCTCTTGCTGTGGCTAGGAAAGGTCTTCCAAGGATGATGCATTCATCCTCCTTCTTCCTAGTGTCTAAGATTATGAAATCAGCAGGGATGTAAAGGCCTTCAACCTTTACCAACACGTCCTCTACCAAACCATAAGCTTGTCTTACTGTCTTGTCTGTCATATGCAATGAGAATATGGCAGGCTGTACCTCAATGATCCCCAGCTTCTCCATTACAGAGAGCGGCATAAGATTTATGCCTAACCCTAAGTCACACAGAGCCTTTTCAAAGGTCATGGTGCATATGGTACAAGGTATTAAGAATTTACCAGGATCTTGCTTCTTTTGAGGTAAAGTTTGCTGAACCCATGTATCTAGTTCACTAATGAGCAAGGGATGTTCACCGTCCCAAGTCTCATTACCAAACAACCTGGCATTCAACTTCATGATAGTTCTTAGATATTGAGCAACTTGCTCTCCAGTTACATCTTCATCCTCTTTAGAGGAAGAATAGTTTTCAGAGCTCATGAATGGCAGGAGGAGGTTTAATGGGATCTCTATGGTCTCTATATGAGCCTCAGATTCCTTTAAGTCCTCAATAAAGAACTCCTTCTTGCTTGAGAGACATCCCATGAGGTCTTCCTCATTGGGATTCACGTCCTCTCCTTCCTCTCTAGGTTTGGCCATGTTGATTATGTCAATGGCCTTGCACTCTCTTTTTGGATTATCTTCAGTATTGCTTAGGAGAGTTCTAGGAGGAGTTTCAGTGACTTTCTTACTCAGCTGGCCCACTTGTGCCTCCAAATTTCTGATGGAGGACCTTGTTTCACTCATGAAACTTAAAGTGGCCTTAGACAGATCAGAGACTATGTTTGCTAAGTTAGAGGTGCTCTGCTCAGAATTCTCTGTCTGTTGCTGAGAAGATGATGGAAAAGGCTTGCTATTGCTAAACCTGTTTCTTCCACCATTATTAAAACCTTGTTGAGGCTTTTGTTGATCCTTCCATGAGAAATTTGGATGATTTCTCCATGAGGGGTTATAGGTGTTGCCAAACGCTTCCCCCATGTAATTTATCTCTGTCATTGTAGGGTTTTCAGGATCATAAGCTTCTTCTTCAGAAGATGCCTCTTTAGTGCTGTTGTATGCATTTTGCCATCCATTCAGACTTTGAGAAATCATGTTGACTTGCTGAGTCAACATTTTGTTCTGAGCCAATATGGCATTCAGAGCATCAATTTCAAGAACTCCTTCCTCTGAGGCATCCCATTATTCATGGAATTCCTCTCAGAAATGTACATGAATTGGTTATTTGTAACCATTTCAATAAGTTCTTGAGCTTTTGCAGGCGTTTTCTTTAGGTGAATGGATCCACCTGCAGAATGGTCTAGTGACATCTTAGAGAACTCAGACAGACCATAATAGAATATATCTATCATGGTCCACTCTGAAAACATGTCAGAAGGACACTTTTTGGTCATTTGCTTGTATCTTTCCCAAGCTTCATAGAGGGATTCAATATCTTTTTGCTTGAAGGTCTGAACATCCACTCTAAGCTTGCTTAGCTTTTGAGGAGGAAAGAATTTAACCAAGAAGGCCGTGACCAGCTTATCCCAAGAGTCCAGGCTATCCTTAGGCTGTGAGTCCAACCATGTTCTAGCTCTGTCTCTTACAACAAAAGGGAAAAGCATGAGCCTGTAGACTTTAGGATCAACTCCATTAGTCTTAACAGTCTCACATATCTGCAAGAACTCAGTTAAAAACTGGTAGGGATCTTCTGATGGAAGTCCATGAAACTTGCAGTTTTGTTGCATTAGAGCAACTAGTTGAGGTTTCAGCTCAAAACTGTTTGCTCCAATGGCAGGAATTGAGATGCTTCTTCCATCAAACTTGGAAGTAGGTGTAGTATAATCACCAAGCATCCTCCTTGCATTATTGTTGTTGGGTTCGGCTACCATATCCTTTTCTTGTTCAAAAATTTTAGTAAGGTTGTCTCTGGATTGTTGTAATTTAGCATCTCTTAGTTTCTTCTTCAGAGTCCTTTCAGGTTCAGGATCAGCTTCAACAAGAATGCCTTTTTCCTTGTTCCTGCTTATATGAGAAAGAAGAGAACAGAAAAGGAAGAGGAATCCTCTATGTCACAGTATAGAGATTCCTTTATGTTAGTAGAAGAAGAAAGGAATAGAAGAAGGAGAAGAGTTTAAGAATCCAAACACAAGGGTGAAGATAGGTTCAGATTCTTGAGATGAAAAGAAGTGTTAGTAAATAAATAAATAAATAGAAGAAGACGAGAGGGGGAGAATTCGAAAATTAATTTTGAAAAAGGGTTAGTGACTTTCGAAAATTAAAGGGGGAAATAAAATTAAAATTAAAATTTAAAACAATTAATTAATTAAAAAGAATTTTAAAACGGGGTGAGAAATTTTTGAAAATTAGAGAAGGAGAAGTAGTTAGGTGGTTTTGAAAAAGATAAGAAACAAACAAAAAGTCAATTTAGTTAGTTGAAAAATATTTGAAAATCAATTTGAAAAGATAAGAAGTTAGAAAGATATTTTGAAATCAATTTTTTTTTAAAAAGATATAATTTGAAAAGATATGTTTGAAAAAGATATGATTGAAAAAATAATTTGAAAAAGATTTAATTTTTAAAATTGAAATTGATTACTTGACTAACAAGAAACTTAAAAGATATGATTCTAGAATTTAAAGTTTGAACCTTTCTTAACAAGAAAGTAACAAACTTCAAATTTTTGAATCAATCACATTACTTGTTAGTTAAGTTTTGAAAATTTGAAATAAAATTAAGAATAAGATTTTAAAAAATATTTTTAAATTTTTGAAAAATAGTAAAAACATGAAAAAGAATTGATTTTTTGAAAAAGTTTTGGAAAGATAAGATTTTTAAAATTGAAAATTTGATTTGACTTATAAGAAACAACTTATTTTAAAAATTTTTGACTAAGTCAACCCAAATTTTTTAAATTTTGTGAGAGAAAAAAGGAAAAGATATTTTTTTATTTTTGAATTTTTAATGTGGAGAGAGAAAAACAACAAAATGACTCACAACATAAAAATTATGAATCAAAGCACATGATGCATGCAAGAACACTATGAATGTCAAGATGAATACCAAGAATACTTTGAAGATCAAGATGAACATCAAGATTTATTTTTGAAAAACTTTTGATACAAAGAAAACATGCAAGACACCAAACTTAGAAATCTTTAATGTCTAGACACTATGAATGCAAGAATGCACGTGAAAAACACCATACAACACAAAATAATAAAACATGAAGATCAAACAAGAAAATTCATCAAGAACAACTCGAAGATCATGAAGAATGCAATGCATGCATGCAATTTTCGAAAAATGCAAGATGAATATGCAATTGACACCAAACTTAAAACATGACACTAGACTCACACAAGAAACACAAAATATTTTTGGTTTTTATGATTTTATTAATTTTTTTGTATTTTATTTTATCTTTTTCGAAAACATATAGGAAAAAGGAAGTAATGAATTCAAAGTCCTCAATCAAAATCCCAAGAATCATACCAGGTTAGTCTAAAGCTTGGTGGCCAGCCAAGCTTCAGCATACCATTTTGAAACTCTAGAATTCATTCTTAAAAACTCTAAAGGATTTTTCGAAAAAAGAGGGAGAAAATTTCTTTGAAAGATTTTTAAAAATTTTTTTTTTTGAAAATAAATGAAAAGAAAATTACCTAATTTGAGCAACAAGATGAACCGTCAGTTGTCCAAACTCAAACAATCCCTGGCAACGGCGCTAAAAACTTGGTGCACGAAATTGTGATCTCTAATAATGGCATTCAACTTGGTATGCGTGTTTATAACTCAGCACTTTCTTCACAATCTCGCACAACTAACCAGCAAGTGCACTAGGTCGTCCAAGTAATAAACCTTACGTGAGTAAGGGTCGATCCAACGGAGATTGTTGGTATGAAGCAAGCTATGATCATCTTGAAATTCTCAGTTAGGCGGATAATATATGGTTATGGAGTTTTCGAATAATAATAATAAATAAACAGAAAATAAAGATAGAAATACTTATGTAAATCATTGGTGAGAATTTTAGATAGGCATATGAAGATGTTGTGCTCCTTTTGAATCTCTGCTTTCCTACCACCTTCATCCAATCCTTCTTACTCCTTTCCATGGCAAGCTGTATGTAGGGCATCACTGTTGTCAATGGCTACATCCCATCCTCTCAGTGAAAAAGGTCTAAATGCTCTGTCACAGCACGGCTAATCATATGTCGGTTCTCGATCATGCTGGAATAGAATCCATTGATTCTTTTGCGTTTGTCATCACGCCCAACAATCGCGAGTTTGAAGCTCGTCACAGTCATTCAATCCCTGAATCCTACTTGGAATACCACAAACAAGGTTTAGAATTTCCGAAGATTCTGATTAAGGAATCTAAGAGATATGCGTTCGGTCTAAGGTAGAACGGAAGTGGTTGTCAGTCACGTGTTCATAGGTGAGAATGATGATGAGTGTCACGGATCATCACATTCGTCATGGTGAAGTGCAATGAATATCTTAGAACAGGAATAAACTGAATTGAATAGAAAATAGTAGTAATTGCATTAAAACTCGAGGTACAGCAGAGCTCCACACCCTTAATCTATGGTGTGTAGAAACTCCACCGTTGAAAATACATAAGTGATAGAGGTTCAAGCATGGCCGAATGGCCAGCCCCCAAATGTGATCAAAAGACTGAATGGTCAAAAGACTCGACTGTCAAAGACTAGACCGTCCAAGATTAGACACCTAGTACAATAGTTAAAAGTTCTATTTATACTAAACTAGCTACTAGGGTTTACAGAAGTAAGTAATTGATGCAGAAATTCACTTTTGGGGCCCACTTGGTGTGTGCTTGGGCTGAGCTTAAACTTTACATGTGCAGAGGCTTCTCTTGGAGTTGAACGCCAAGTTGTAACGTGTTTTTGGCGTTCAACTCTGGTTCATGATGTGTTTCTGGCGTTTGACTCCAGAATGCAGCGTAGAACTGGCGTTGAGCGCCTATTTGCGTCGTCAAATCTCAAATAAAGTATGGACTATTATCTATTGCTGGAAAGTTTTGGATGTATACTTTCCAAAGCCGTTGAGAGAGCGCCATTTGGAGTTATGTAGCTCCAAAAAATCCGTTTCGAGTGCAGGGAGGTCAGAATCCAATAGCATCAGCAGTCCTTTGTCAGCCTTTTATCAGAGTTTTGCTCAGGTCCCTCAATTTCAGCCAGAAATTAGTTGAAATCATAGAAAAACACACAAACTCATAGTAAAGTCCAGAAATGTGAATTTAGCATAAAAACTAATGAAAACATCCCTAAAAGTAGCTAGATTCTACTAAAAACTACTTAAAAACAATGCCAAAAAGCGTATAAATTATCCGCTCATCAACAGCTCTGCAGGTGGATCACTCCACTTAAAGAAAATGTCTACAGAAGCAAGAGAACTCATTGAGATGGTTGTAAATATCCAATTCATGTACACTTCTAAGAGGAATCCTGTAAGCCATGGGATCCCTCAAAAGAAAGAATTTCTTGAAGTTGATACTCTGAATGCTATATTGGCTCATTACAAGATCTTGAACCAAAAGTCAATATGATCTCTCAGCATTTGACTGGAATGCAAACTGCAGCTGGCAGTATCCAAGAAGTATCTCTTGATATGGATGCTTATGATCTTGATCAATCCGCCATGGAGGAGGTAAATTACATGGGAGAACCCTATAGAAACACCTACAACCCTTCATGGAAGAATCATCCTAACCTTTCATGGAAGGATCAACAGAAACCTCAGCAAGGTTTCAATAACAATCAAGGTGGAAGGAACCAGAATAGGTTCAACAATAGACCACCATTCTCATCTTCTCAAGGGAATATGGAAACCTCTAAGTAGAGCCTTTCTGACTTAGTTTCTCTAGTTTCCAGCCTCTCTAAGACCACTAATAGTTTCATAATTGAAATAAGGTCCTCCATTAGAAAATTGGAAGTACAAGTTGGTCAACTAAGCAAGAGGATCCCTGAGACTCCTCCTGACACTCTTCCAAGTAACATTGAGGTGAACCCAAGAGAAGAATGCAAGGCCATCACCATGGAGGCTGAGGCCGAAATTGGAGATACTAGGAAGGCCTTGAAGGCTATTGAGGAAGCCCTCACTGAGCATTCAATGCCCAATAATGCAGCAAGGCTAGCACTGAACGCCAGCGAGGAACCCATCACTGGGCGTTCAACGTTCATTTTGACAACAGAGCTAGCGCTGAATGCCAGCCAGGGAGCACTGTCTGGGTGTTCAACGCCCAGACAGACAGGAACTCTGGCGCTAAACGCCAGTGAAGAACCCCTCACTGGGCGTTCAACGCCCAACCAGCTAGGGAAGCTGGCCTTGAAAGCCAGCAAGGATACCCCTGCTAGGCGTTCAACGCCCAAAAGGATAGAGGAACTGGCATTTAACGCCAGTAATGGTGCATAGCAAGTGCACCGGATCATACCAAGTAATACCTTAGGTGAGTGAGGATCAATACCACGAGGATTGATGGATTACGCAACAATGGTTAAGTAATTTACTTAGTCAGACAAACAAAAAATGGTGTTTGAGTGTTGAAAAGCATTAAACAGTAAATTCAGGAAATCAGAAAGCAAGCAGTAAATGGGTTGTGAATATATGAATAAAACAGTTAAGGCTTCAGAGATATCTATTTTCCGGATTAACTTTTCTTACTAACTATTTTAATCATGTAAGATTCAATTCATGGCAAACTATATGTGACTAAACCCTAATTCCTTAGACCTTTTTAGTCTCCTCTAACCTTCATCAACCGCCAATTCCTTGGTCACTTAATTCCAATTAGAGGGTGAAGTTCAATTCTAGTTTATATGCCACAGAAACCCTAATTACCCAAATATAAGAGGATTAAATGTCACGTATCCCTTTAAGTCCAGATAATTAGAAATTTAGGAGAAATTATTTTCAAGCTATTGTTCAAGTAAAGAGATTTTCCAAGTTATACAAGAACTTAAGTAGAACAAGGGTCATACTTCCATTTCACCCAGATTCATAAGATAAAGAACGAAGACAATTCTTGAAATAGAAATCAATACATGAATTAAAATAGAAAAATAATAGTATCAATCCATACAATAGACAGAGCTCTTAACCTTAACAGTGGAGGTTTAGTTGCTCATGGTTCATAGAGAAAACTTGGATTCTGAAAAACTGTAAATTACGGAATGAGGTATAAGAGAAGAGAGGAGATTCTAAAGGGCTGATTCCTTTCCCATTTATATCTAATCCTAATTAATGTAAAATATACTCTGTAAAACTAAATAATATCTTTTCTTACTGTAAAATAAAATATAGTTTACTAAAAAATAAATAAAATCTTCGAGCTACTCTAAAGGACGAATGGGGACCACCTTAGAATTAGTTGTGACGCCAAACTTGAGTTTGGCCAGGTTTGGCGCCACAATGCCCGCATGCAATCTTGAGAGTGTGGTGATCTTGGAGCCAAACTTGGAAAATTCCAAGTTTGACTTCACTTCAATGCCATGCAATTCCTAGAGGTGGGTGAGTGTGGCGCCAAACTTGGAAAATTCCAAGTTCGGCTTCACTGAGACCAAATGCTTTGAAAGATTATATGATTATGGCGCTAAACTTGGAAAATCCCAAGTTTGGCGCCACCAAGGCAGTGATTCCAGAGAAGAAGTATAAACTATTATATATTGTTGGAAAGCTCTGAATGTTAGCTTTCCAATGCCGTTGAAACTTTATCAATTGGACCTTTGTAGCTCAAGTTATGCTCATTGTAGTGAAACAAGGTCAGGGTTGACAGCATCATCCATTTTCTTCCGCTTCTTCTATACGAATTCTGTCAAATCCGTCCGAATGATACCTGGAATAAATCACATTGCATACAACTCAAAGTAGCATTCATAGTGGCTTAAAAATATTT
This sequence comes from Arachis hypogaea, assembly GCF_003086295.3. Lineage (NCBI taxonomy): Eukaryota > Viridiplantae > Streptophyta > Magnoliopsida > Fabales > Fabaceae > Arachis > Arachis hypogaea. Next base: position 102,810,046 of record NC_092038.1, read on the forward strand.
AAATCTTGATTAAACTTTGCAATTCAAATAAAAATTCACTAAGAAAAGATAGGAAAGATTCTCACGTATTACAACACCAAACTTGAATTGTTGCTTGTCCTCAAGCAACAAAAAAACTAATATAAACTTAGGATGTGAATTTGTATGAGAAGTAGTGTTCGATTAAGCTTCTGTCTTTTCTCAAAGAAGGGTTTATACACTGAAGCTCTGAATAGTTTTGGCATCTTACCATCTTTTGAATCTGAGGAATGTCACTGTCATTTAGAATTACAATCCAGATAATATTATGAGTTCTCTGGCCTTTATACTTTGGTTTAATCCTTGAACACAACAAATTTTGTTTCATTCTCTTTTCTTTGGTGCTTTGCACCTTGAGCCTAGCTGTGACTTTAAATGTTTTGTCTCAAGTTGCACTTGACACAAAAATACCACAAGCACTTGACTGAGGTACTCTCTTTTGGTTCTGATTTTTCTTTCTGTTACTCCCAGACAGTGGTGCTCAAAGTCTTTGGCATACTTTGTTAAAAGCACTTGATCTCGACTCTTAGTGCTCTGTCTCAATGATTACTTGACAGATTTACACCACAAGCATATGACTAGTAAAACAACTCTTTGAGCTTTTAATCATGTTTGACCTCCCTAGTCATTGATGCTCAGAGCCTTGGACCTTACTTTTATTTTTCTTTTGCTGTTTTTGTTGCTTCAAGGATTAAGCTTTTGTTTACTTCAGAGAATTCATAATAGTTCTCTAAATTCTTGGTCCTCATACATCAACATCCTTGGGTTCAAATTCAAATGTGCACTATTTATATCATGCATTCAGAATCACAGATAATACCACCACATTTAAGTAAATAAGACTACTCTTAAACATAACTGAATTTTTCATGCAATACATCACTTCTTTTCTTTTCCTTTTTAGATTCAAGCTCAATGAATGATACATGAGACATCTCTTCAATTAAAAGATAAATAACTGAAATTTCAAAATAACAGAATTAAATTAGAACTTAGGACTCAGAATTACTAAAGATCATGTAGACATTCAAGTAAAAAAACACAAAATAGGAATATAACATAATAAGAACGAAAGGAAATATAGAATGAAAGGAACTCAACCACCTCAGTTAACCTAGTGGCCATCTCATTCTTCAGGTTGTGCTCTTCCGTGAAGATGATTCACCTCCCCATGGTGCCATTGATGATAAGCTAAATAGAGAGCGCACTCTACAATACCAAACTTAAAAGTTTGCTTGTCCCCAAGCAAAGAAAAACTCCAGAGTGTCAAAAATTCCTTTTAATTGCTCCTGTTCCTATTCTAACCACTCTGCATGACCAAAATACATGTAAAACAAGAAATTTTTTAAAAAAATTGAGGTAAAGAAATTTAAAACCAGAACTAAAATAACTATAATGCTAAAATCAAAATAACTATAAAATTAAAACCAAAGTAACTGCAAAACTAAGGATACTAGTAGTTAGGTTGCCTCCTAACAAGCGCTTCTTTAATGTCACTAGCTTGACACTTGATTGTTGAATTTTCTTCCTCTTCTTCCATTTGGTTAAAAGAAATGTCTCCAAGGGGGGAGAGGTGAAAATTAGTGCCTCCTGATATAAATTCCTCCTAACAAGCTTTCTTTTATTCTGGTTAGCTTGATTTACCTTACTTGTTGGGGTAGAGGTTGGATTGTTTTTTGCTGACCTTCTCTTTTTCATGGATATTTTCTTCTGTTTCTTGGTCATAATCCCCTTTTCAGTGCTTTCCTTGGTTGCCTTCACTTCTTTGATTTCAAAATTTGGGTGTTGTGTGATGGTTGTAGTGTACCCTTCATCAAGAACTTCTTGAATTGGTAGTTCAAGAAACTCACCCTCTATGCCACTCTCTACTTTATTAGAGTGTAGATTCCCATAATTGTTTTCATCCCTTACAACCTCTTTATGTTTGTGTATCTTCCTTCTTTGTTTGTGCATCTTCCTCTTCTTCCATATGTAAGGGTGGAGAGTTCTCTAATTCACTGGAGTATGAACTCCTTTGATTGATTTTCTCACTTTCTTCCATAGGATCTTGCATTGTATCTCTTGGGAAGGAATTTGCTTGTTCCTCTTCCTGGAGCTTGATAATCAACTCCACATATTTCTTTATATTTTTGACACTCATCCTCATATTATGTATGCATTCCTTCATGAGAAGCTCAAGAGCTGATGGTTCTTGATATGAATAAGAAAATGGTGGCTCTTGATATGAATAAGAAGAAGATGATGGTTCTTGATAAGAGTAAAAAGAGGATGATTCTTGGTATTTAGAGGCAGATGGTGGCTCTTGATATGGGTAGAAAGATGATGGTTCTTGATATGGATAGAGAAGTGGTGGTTCTTGGTATGAATATGGAGATGGTGGTTCTTGATAGTTGGAACGTAGAGCACTGAAGTTTCTTTGGTTTTGACTTTGCCAGCCAAAATTTGGGTAGTTTCTCCATTCACAATAATAAGAATCACTCCTTGGGTGTAAGTAGTAACCCATGTGATCCCTTTCCATTATTTTTCCTTAGCACAAAGCACCAAACAGAATTAAACGCACCATGTGGTAAATAGGCGAGCAAAGAAGAAAGAACATAAAGAAAAATAAAATAAAATATAAAAGAAAACAAAAATAAAAGAAAAATAAAATAAAGAAAATAAATTGAATAATTAAGAAAATAAAATAACTAATAAGAAAAAAGGAGTATAAAATTTAAACTCAATAAGTAAAATAACTATAAAGAATAAAACAACTAAGGGGACACCAAACTTAATTTCAGAAATTAAGAGGAAAAAAATTAAAATAAAATAAATCAATTTTTTTGAAAATTTAAAGAAATAAGTTAAAGCAAAATTAAAGCAAAAATGCCTAATTTAAGTAGTTGTCAATCACAGTTACTCCCCGGCAACGGCGTCAAAAACTTAGTGCGGAATTTATAACCCACAAACTAACCGGCAAGTGCACCGGGTTGTACCAAGTAATACCTCAGGTGAGTGAGGGTCGATCCCACGAGGATTGATGGATTAAACAACAATGGTTAAGTGATTTACTTAGTCAGACAAAAAAAAAAAGGTGTTCGAGTGTTCAAAAGAATGAAACAGTAAATTCAGGAAATCAGAAAGCAAGCAATAAACGGGTTGTGAAATATATGAGTAAAACAGTTAAGGCTTTAGAGATATCTATTTTTCGGATTAACTTTTGTTACCAACTATTTTAATCATGCAAGATTCAATTCATGGAAAACTATATGTGACTAAACCCTAATTCCTTAGACTTTTTTAGTCTCCTCTAACCTTCGTCAACCACCAATTCCTTGGTCGCTTCATTTCAATTAGAGGGTGAAGTTCAATTCTAGTTTATATGCCACAGAATCCCTAATTACCCAAATATAAGAGGATTATATGTCACATATCCCGTTAAATCCAGATAATTAGAAATTTAGGAGAAATTATATTCAAGCTGTTATTCAAGTAAAGAGCTTTTCCAAGTTATACAAGAATTCAATTAGAACAAGCAAGGGTCATACTTCTGTTCAACCCGGTTTCATAAGATAAAAAATGAAAATAATTCTTGAAATAAAAATCAGTACATGAATTAAAATAGAAAAATAATAGTATCAATCCATACGTTAGGCAGAGCTCCTAACCTTAACAGTGGAGGTTTAGTTGCTCATGATTCAGAGAGAAAAATAGGATTCCAAAAAACTCTAAATTGCGGAATGAGGGATAAGAGAAGAGAAGAGATTTCGAAGGGCTGATTCTTTTCCCTTTTATATCTAATCCTAATTAATGTAAAATATACTCTCTAAAACTAAATAATATATTTTTCTATTATAAAATTAAATAAAGTTTAATAAAGAAATAAATAAAATCATCGAGCTACTCTAAATGATGAATGGGGACCACCTTAGAATTAGTTGTGGCGCCAAACTTGAGTTGGGCCAAGTTTGGCTCCATAATGCCCGCATGCAATCTTGAGAATGTGGTGATCTTGGAGCAAAACTTGGAAAATTCCAAGTTTGACTTCTCTTCAATGCCATGCAATTCCTAGAGGTGGGTGAGTGTGGCGCCAAACTTGGAAAATTCCAAGTTCGGCTTCACTGAGACCGAATGCTTTGGAAGATTATATGATTATGGTTGCCAAATAATGCGTGAGCATCTTATATATCTTTTCCTAGTGAATTTGCATCTAATTTATTGAGTTTAATTAAGAATTAATTATATTTTAGCCACTATGGATGCTATTTTGAGTTTTGTGCAATTTTATTTATTTTAGGTAGCATTCGGACGGATTTGATGAAGTTTCTGCAGAGAAAAAGAAGAAACCAAAGAGATGACCAGCGAAGACCGACGCGGACGTATGGCTCAAGCGACTGCGCGGAATGGAGAAATCGCAATGACGCGATCGCGTGCCTGACGCGAACGCATGGACTGAAATCTGCACAAATGACGCGAGCGCGTAGATGATGCGGACGCGTCACATGCGCGATCTGCAAAAATACAAATGACGCTAGAGGCGAATTCTGGGCTGTTTTAACCCAGTTTCCAGCCCAGAAAACACAGATTAAAAGCTGCAGAATGGACAAATCAAGTGGTCCCCACCCATCAACTGAAGATCTGTTAATTAATTCAAATTTAAATTCAAATCTTATCTTTTAGGAAAAGATATTATTTTTAGTTTTAGATATTAGATTTTAAATTAATTAGGATTAGTTATAAAATGGGGAGACTTCTCTTCTATAGAGAGACATTCAGATCAGAAATAGTTTACCTAAATCCTAGTTTTCTACTCTGAACCATGAGCAACTAATCATCCATTTTTAAGGTTAGGAGCTCTGTCTATTTGTATGGATTGATTTTATTACTTTTTCTATTTTAATTTATGTATGGATTTATAATTTAAGAATTGTTTTCGCTCTTTATTTTATGAATTTGGGTGGAACGGAAGTATGACCCTCTTTCTATTTGAGTTCCTGTAAAACTTGGAGAAGCTCTTTACTGGAACAACAGCTTGAAAACATATTCTCCTAAATTTTAATTATCTGGATTTAACGGGATACGTGACATATAATCTTTTTATTTTTTGGATAATTAGAGTTTTTGTGGCATGTAAACTGGAATTTGATCTTGTAGCTTCTAATTGGAATTAATTGACCAAGGAATTGGCAGTTAATAAATTTTAGAGGAGACTAGAAAGGTCTAAGGAATTAGGGTCTAGTCACATATAGTTTGCCATAAATTAAATCCTACATAATTAAAATAGTTAGTAAGAAAAGTTAATCCGGAAAAATAGATAACTCTGAGGCCTTAACAGTTTTCTCCATATTTTATTCCCAACTTATTTATTTGTCTATCCTTTTTATATTTTGAGTTCAAATTTAAACCTTTTGAATATCTCAAAACCCTTTTCTGCTTGCCTAACTAAGCCTATCAATTACTATTGTTGCTTAATCCATCAATCCTCATGGGATCGACCCTTACTCACGTAAGGTATTACTTGGTACGACCCGGTGATCTTGCCGGTTAGTAAGTGTGGTTGTAAAATACCGCACCACCAAACTTGGAAAATCCTAAGTTTGGTGCCACCAAGGCAGTGATTCCAGACGAGATGTATAAACTATTATATATAATTGGAAAGCTCTAAAAGTTAGCTTTCTAATTCCGTTGAAACCGCATCGATTGGTCTTCTGTAGCTCACGTTATGCTCATTGGAATGAAATGAGGTCAGGGTTGACAACATCATCCACTTTCTTCCGTTTCTTCTATACGAATTCTGTCAAATCCGTCTGAATGCTACTTGAAATAAATCACATTACACACAACTCAAAGTAGCATTCATAGTGGCTCAAAAATTCTTAAATATTGATTAAACTTTGTAATTCAAATACAAATTTACTAGAAAAAGATAGGAAAAATGCTCACGCATCACAATGCCACACTTCTCAAGGGCACTCTTATGGCTAGGCGTTGTTTTCAGCTAACTCTAGTTCAACCTGGTGTTTCCAATGCTAGAATATCCTTCTTAGGATTTCTTTATTGTGTATGGGGCGTTGTTAAAGGGTAACTTCTCTTGTATCTCAAGTTGCCAATACCCAAGACACACTCCACAGGGCTTTTAGTGTTTTCAAGATGAGGCGCTAGCTTTAATGAGCGTTAACAATGCCACTTGCCAATTGCTTCATGTAATTCACGCTCATAGCTCAATGCTTCATTATTATTGGCTTCAATATATGCTTATTTTTCGTGCCCCAATTGCATGTCCCTTATAAACTATTATACATCGTTGGAAAGCTTTGAATGTCTGATTTCTAATGCCACTAAAAGCGCATTATTTGGATTTCTATAGCTCAAGTTATGCTCCATTGAATAAGAAATGGTCAACCTAACAGGGTCGCAGGAGTTATGGTGGATAGCGCCCTTTATAATGGGCATTGCCAACGCTAGCTTCTGTGGCTCACAATGAATATCCACCCTATACTATTATATATTGTTTAAAAGCTCTGGATGTCTACTTTCCAATGCTCTTAGAAGTGCATCATTGGAATCTCAATATCTCAAGTTATACTCCTTGGAAGGTGAAGAGGTCAGCTGACCTTACTATAGGTTGATGTTATGCTCATCTTTGCAATTTCGGAGTGAATTTCTCCCTCAAATTCGGAGTGAATCTCTCAAGAGATAAAGGTTGAGAATAATTTTGTGGATATGTGTGTGTTGTGGTGAATTTATTTTTAGGGGTAGGGATGAGGTTTGTGTGTAGTGAAATGAATTTTGTGGGTGGTGAAATGAATTGTATGGACTTTGGAAGGAATTTTGTGCTGAGGCATACTCAAGTGATGAAGAGTTTTGATATGAAAAATTAGGAGGTGAGGTTGGATAATTAAGAGATGATGGCTCTTGATGAATGGGGTATGGATCATTGAATTCTCTTTGGTAATGACTTTTCCAACCACCATTAGAATAATTGCTCCATTCATTAGAGTATGAATCATGTTGTGGCCTTGGAAAGTATCCCATGTTTGATTGCTTGAACCCCATCATTCCTTGTTCTTGATATTTCCAGCAACTATTAGCATAGTGACATGAATCATTTGCAGTGGTGAAAATATCCCATGTGGTATGATTGATCAAAATGTGATGAAAACTCCATTCTTCTTCAAAATGCTCTATATCAAACAACACAATTACCAAGAGAAATTAAAATTTCTTATATCACAAATAAGGAATTCTAAGTGAGGCAATAACACAAACACTTAACTAGCAAGAGAAGAGAAAGAATTAAAAGCAATTAAATGACTAAAACAATGAAAGAAAAAGTGTCTAATCTAGGTAATTAAACAACCGATAGTTTGTTAATTAAAATTCATCCCTGGCAACGGTGCCAAAAACATTGATATTGATTTGATAAATCAATATCCACTGTAGAACTACCGGCAAGTGCACCGGATCGTATCAAGTAATAAAACTCATGTGAGTGAGGTCGATGTCACGAGAATTAACAGATTAAGCAAGCAATAATTGATTGATTATTCTAGTTAGACGATTCAATTTTGAGTGATGAGCAAACAAGAAATGTAAATGACTTAAAGAAAAAGTAAATGGAAGCAATAAAATGACAAAAAAGTAGTAAATGACATGAATGTAAAGTGTTGGAAAGTTAAATTGCAAGAAAAATAAATACAGAAAGAGTAAATAATAAGGAAATTAAATTGCAAATATGCAAAGGAATTAAGAACAATGAACATTAAAGAGAACAGTTAATTAGGAAGGAAAGTTGTAGCATGTAATTAAGAAGGAAATTAAAAGGAGGTAAGCAAATGCTTATGAATTAAAATCACTAGGGGTTGGATATGCTAGATCTTCCTGAATCAATGAACTTCTCTTTTCTCTTGTTCATGCAATGTTAGATCTCTAGCGGATCATAAGTAATTGGGTTCCAATTCATTGGTAACTCAATTTTTCTAGACATTATCAAATGCCAATTCCTTGATCCAATGCTCAGGAAAAGTGGTAAAGCTTAAATTCTAATCCCAAGCCACACAAATCCAAAAATCCCAATTTTAGAGTGATTATATGTCACATATGAAGCTTTGAATCAAAATCAAATTCATTGTGAAAAGAGAGTTTCAAACTGAATTACTATAATTCCTTTTTGAAGGCTCACATAGAATTCTAATAGATCCAATTCCTCTTTCGATTGAATTTGATCTTTGAAGATCGGATACTCTCTCTTAGAAAAACAAAGATAGAATCAAGAAGAGAAGAAGATGAACATTAATTCATTTCAATTCAGCAGAGCTCCTCCCTCTAATGAATAGAGGTTTAGTGACTCATTGCTCTTTGAAATCTGAAAGTGGGTAAGAAAGAAAATGGAGAAGAAGAAGAGTGTGAGGTGTGTGAAGAGAGTCCAAAGACTCCCCACATGATCATGTGTATAAATGATGAAACTAAGGCCTATTTATAAGCTATTCTAAATTACAAATTCAAATAAAATTACAATCAAATAAAAATTAACCACTTATAAATAATTATTGTGGCCTTGATTGATTGGTAATTGTGGGCTTGCTTGTTTGAATTTTGAGGTGGACTTGAGTGAAAAGTGAATCAAATTGAAATTCTAGGGTGGCTTGGGCGTTACTTGAAGTAACGCTTCTTCACTTGGCGTTACCAATGCCCATGCTTCACAAAATGGGCTTTGTAGGCGTTGTCATGAAGAAGGCGCCCCTTATGTTGGGCGTTACCAATGCCCAAAATTCACTTCCCAGGAGGCTCTTTACAGTGTAGGAATTGCTTGTGGATAACACCCCTTATAGTGGGTGTTGCCAATGCCAGAATTCAAGCTCCAGGGTTACTTCTTTGTTGCTAGAGCGCTGTCCTGGGATAACTCTAGTTGAAGCTCAAGTTGCCAATGCCACACTTCTCAACGGCACTCTTATGGCTAGGCATTGTTCTCAGCTAACTCCAGTTCATCCTAGTGTTGCCAATGCCAGAATATCCTTCCCATGATTGCTTTGTTGTGTATGGGGCATTGTTGAAGGGTAACTTTTCTTGTATCTCAAGTTTCCAATGCCCAAGACACAGTCCACGGGGCTCTTAGTGTTATCAAGATGAGTCACCAGCTTTAATGGGCATTAACAATGCCACTTGCTAATTGCTTCATGTAATTTACGCTCATAGCTTGTTGCTTCAATATTATTGGATGTAATTTACGCTTATAGCTCATTGCTTCAATATTATTGGCTTCAATATATGCTTATTTTTCGTGCCCCAATTGCATGCCCCTAATAGACTATTATACATTGTTGAAAAGCTCTGAATGTTTGATTTCTAATGCCACTAAAAGTGCATTATTTGGACTTCTATACCTCAAGTTATACTCCATTGAATAAGAAAAGGTCAACATGGTAGCATCGCAGGCATTATTGTTGATAGCGCCCTTTATAATGGGTGTTGTCAATGCTAGCTTCTATGGCTCACAATGAATATCCACCTATACTATTATATATTATTGAAAAGATTTGGATGTCTACTTTCCAATGCTTTTAGAAGTGCGTCATTGGAATCTTTATAGCTCAAGTTATACTCCTTAGAAGGAGAAGAGGTTAGCTGATGTTATTACAGGTTGATGTTATGCTCATCTTTGCAATTACAGAGTGAATTTCTCCCTCAGATTTTGTGTCCACCATATAGTACTATATATGGTTGGAAAGCTCTAGATTCCTACTTTTGAATGGTACTAGAATCACTTCATTTGGAGTTTTGTAGCTCAAGTTATTCTTTTTGGAATATGAAGAGATCAAGGTTGCAAATCCTCTTTGAATTCTCTTTGAGTTGGCGTTACCTTGGATAACGCCCCTTCTCCTTAGCGTTAACAATGCCCTTAGCATGCTCATGGGCCACATTTTCAAAAGCGTGGCCTAAGGTTCCAAAATGTGCCCAACATTCAAAGCGTGTCCAAATGTTCCTCTTTTCTTCTTTTGAGCTTATTTTATGCTTTTTGCTTCTTTTTCTGTTATTTCCTACAAAATTAATCAAATCAAAGAGATCAAAGTAATATATGACTTAAGCACAAAAATAAATCATAATTAATCATTATGAATTCATTTTTTATGTGAAAAAGCGTAGAAAAACACAACATGATGTGCATGCATCACAACACCAAACTTAAACTTTGCTTGTCCTCAAGAATATAAAGAATCATGCAATAAAGTTTGACTATTCAAGGTGAGAAGAATAGCAAATTAATGTTCATGGTTGGGTAGTTTATTATGCATATAAAAAACACAAAAAAAATTCAAATGATTGATGTTTCTATCTTGATCACTTTTTGAAATCTTTTTTTTATCTTCCTTCCTTGAAACAAGCTTGTTATTTTTTCTTTATTAGCTTCTTGGGTGCTTTGCACCATTTGTTTTTAGCTTCTACTCTTAATGCTTTGCTTTCAAGTATTACCACTTAATACATAAGCACCACAAGCATATAACTAGAGGACATTTAAGCTTTGCTTTTGTTTCTTTTCTTTAATCTCTAATCATTGATGCTCAGAGCCTTGAGCTTTGAGGGAGTGCTTTGCACTTGAGCCTAGCCCTGACTCTTAGTGTTTTGTTTTCAAACTTTTCTCTTGATACATAAACACCACAAGTACTTGACTAATGAATTTTCATTGGTACTTAGAGCCTTCGGCTTTCTCCTTTTTTTTCCTTTTTCTTTACTTGATTTAATTGATCTGCTTCTTCAAGGTTTTCAAAAATTTCAAAAAAATCTCATAAATTATTCCAGATGAAACTTCAATCAAACAAATTCAAATGTATTTGATGAACAATAGTCATGCTAGCCTCCCTATACATATATGCTCATGCTAGCTTCTTCTTTAATTACCTTGTTTGTTTATGGTCATGATGCTTAAATGCTTTAACTTACAAATTTCAAGATGGTGATTATGATGTAAAAGCAACATGGTACAATTCAAAATTATACTATGCTTATCTAGGAGGAAGGATACACATGCATATAGAAGAAATAGAAGACAATCGTGTAATTGAAAGTACAAAAAACAAATAAGAAGAGAAGGAACTTAACCACCTTGTAGATCTTCATCATTGTTGTTGCCATTTTTCTCCTATTCTTTCCCTCCAATACCAAACTTAGAATGATTGCTTGTCCTCAAGCAACAATTAAAATAGTGGTGATGGAATTTATGATTAAGCATGAATGTCTTTAAGAGGAGATGTGACTAATGCATGTGTGTAATCAAGAAAAATTAAAGATAATAATGAAGGCCAAAGAAACAGAGACAATGTGACTGCATTAATAAGTGAGTTGAGTATGGTACATAGCATGAAAAGTTTAGTGGTAACACCAAACTTGGTGTGACACTTTCATTTGAGACTAATTCAAGTACCCAATAAAGATTGAAAATCAAATCATGGCAACCCCAAACTTATTTCATGCCATCACATGCTGTAACACCCTACCACTCTGAGCTTTACGCTTAAGTCGTAAAACAGGGGTGGTGTGGTATTACGACCTCTAAAATAAAATATGTACATATAATAGCAGAAGGATTATAATATGCTAGGAGCCTTAAAGAATAGAGGAAATAAAAATTGCGAAATAAAAGCGCAACGCTCAAGAAACGAGTTAACTTGCATGCTAAGAAAGCTATAGCTGTTAAGTGTAAAGTAACCCAAAATAGGAACAAAGAGTCAAAGATACAAAGTAACAAGCTCCTAACTCAGCCTGCGAAGTCAAGACTGGCCAAAGAATACACACACATCACACACACACACACACACACACACACACACACACACACACACATACATATCCAAAATCCAAATGTACATAAAGAAAGTCCTACCTCTCCATAAACCTTTAGGAGGATAAAAAAGAATGAGTTATGCGGAGAGAAAGCTAAGTACGTATATATACGTCTCTGTACAGCAAAATAACCCAGTAATCACTTCACTTCAGGAGCCCAGACGCCTAAAGAGATGCCTCTCGACCTACATCTGAAAAGCAACAACATAGTATGGAATGAGAACCGGAGGTTCTCAGTATGGTGAAGGTGCCACACACATAATATATAAGGTCCTGGGAATGCCAGAGGCAATCCTAGAACGTCGACACTCAAATTATAGAGCTTAAAGTATTAAACAGAAGCCATAAAAGATCGTTTTCTAAAAGTATCTAAGCTTAACTTAACTTAACTTTAAATCTAAGTCCCATACTACCATTCCTCCATACATCTATCTTCGTCAGCATTTTATAGACAAATAAACATATAAAGGAAAGCACAAGAAGGTTACAAATACCGCATGTAACAAATATACATTTAGCATGGCAAGTACACTTAAGCACACCCAGTTAATGCACGAACAAGTAATTCAATTAGTATGCATATGATGCATGCCTGTCCTATGGCTAAAGAGGCTCATCTGTCGGTTATCCAGCCAACCCAACAAGTCCAAAAACCTTTCACTGTCCCCCGACGTGCATCCCCAAGAGTCTATGCATAGCTTTTTCTCAAATAATCAATATTGCTCAATGGGGGTTAACATTCCCGGGAATTTATAAGTGCCCGGTCACCCTTACGTCGTAGAGTCAACAGAGTATCAAGTTTTCAACCTGGGACACATGGTGGCAAGCCACGGTACTTTACCCAGGGAATTTCGTATCTCAGATCATTTAATCATTCAAGCCAAGTATCATACATGATCATTCATTTAATTATCCAGCCACGTATCATACTTGATTATCCATAACATTTCATAATCAAATAATCACCTTTCGGCTTTACTTCATCTCCAAGTTATCGCCATTTCCTAACTTCATCTGATTATCAGGTTTAACACAATTATTTATGACTAAAGGAACGAAAATGGAGGTTTAGAAGTTTGAAATAGAGTTTAGAAAGCTAAAAACCATATTTGTTGAAATAGGGGCCACGCGTACGTGTGGTTCATGCGTGCGCGTGGAAATGTGAAACTGCAGCTCACGCGCGTGTCCCTTTGTCACGTGTACGCGTAGGTGAAAACTACATGTCACATGTGCTCGTGGGTCACGCGTATGCGTGGACGTGCTAGCTAACCCCTTATGCGTGCGCAAGGAACCAGTCGCGTACGCATCACTAAAACTCCATGCCACGCGTACACGTGGATGTACGTTCTTTTAAAAAAAGGATCAACCAGAAAGCTGCATACCATGGAGTGTTCAGCTACAAAATTCACAGATTTAATACCAACACTTCCAATGGGCATAACTCAATCATTTTAAATCGTTTTTCTTCTGTTCTTCGAACAGCATAAACTTCATGAATCCAATTTTCATTAAAAATGAGTTGGAATCAATTTGGGGTTCCAAAAGCCAAGTTATAGCCCGCCGAAGTTCGGCCCAAAACTAAAGTTTTGTAAACTTACCAAAACCTCTTTTTCATTCAAACATTTCCCATGATTCTAACTCGACCTCCTACACTTACAAGCACCAAAATAACCTTCTCTCTCAACACAACAACCACCATAAAATCAATCTCTACCCCAACAATAAACATATATATGCAAGCCCATCCTCCAACAATAATTATATATATACAAGCCAAGTTCCACAATCAAACCATAACTTACAAATCACATAATTATATCCTCAAGTCAATAATTAACAATTTACCAATCCTTCAACTAATCAACACCATACTAATCCATATGTAACAACAAGATACTAATCCACAATATGCACTTACGTTCCAACTTATCCTATGGTCATCTAGCTTAAGTTTTAACGGAACATTATTTATTAAATGCAAGAAACCTAAATTATACCTTGGCCGATTTCCTCGTAGTAATCAAGGCAACTTATTTAAAACAAACACAACCCCTCCAATTTAATACACAACCTAATACACATTTATAACACATATATGCCCAATTTAATACTCAAAGCTCAAATTCAGTGAAATTAAAATGGAATTATGGTTTCCTCACCTTACCCAAGCTTCACATAAGTAAGAGTGAACATTTTTCTCAAGCTAATTGGATCCTAAAATATCATAAATTAAAGAAATTCAACATCTCTTCCAATTATTCAAAAATTGGGGGAAAAGAGTGGCTGGAAGTGATTAATGATTTACCAATTAAATTGTTCTGATAGAAGTGTAGAGCTTGACGCGATGATCCCGTGGTCGCAAACGGTGCGGCAATCGAAGCTCGGATCGGAGAGTTGCGGTAATTTGAATTCATTGTAAGGGGTTTCGTACCCTTCTCTTCTCCCCTCTCATTCAACGCTGCTTCTGCTGTTCTTAATGAAGGAGATGAGCTTTAGGCTCATTTAAATGCTGAACCGGTTGGGCCCACAGGCCCGGTTTGGGCCCGGTTCAACCGGTTCGGCCCGTTCAATCTAATTTTAGACCTTTTTTTCAAAATTAGTGTCAAAATTCTCATTTTGATGAGCTCTATCCTAATTTAATATAATATTCGCATTTATAATTTTCTTTATTAAAAGCTAATTTATTGACTAATTATCTACTAATTTAACAAGGTTTGCACATGCCATGTTATTTGAAAGTAAAACTAAGTAAAGAAAGAAATTGTTACCAACGGTTGGATTGCCTCCCAACAAGCGCTCTTTTAATGTCATTATCTTGACATGTGGTTCTTGAATTTCTTCGTCTTCTTCCAATTGGTTAATAGAAATGGCTTCAAGGGAGAAGAGGAGAAAATTGATGCCCCCTGTTTTGATTGCCTCCTAACAAGCTTTCTTTTATTATTGGCTTAATTCACTTTTCTTGTTGGGGTAGGGGTAGGATTGCTTTTTGTTGACCTTTTCTTCTTCATGGATATTGTCCTCCGTTCTTTGGTCACAATCTTCTTTTCAGTGCTTTCTTTGGTTGCCTTCACTTTTTTTATTTCAAGACTTGGATGTTGTGTGATGGTTGGAGTGTCCTCTTTATCAAGAACTTGTTGGATTGATGGTTCAATGAAATCATCTATCATGGAAATTATGAAGAGTTCGTCCCACTTAGTCATCCTCTATACATTGAGAAAATTCAAATAGGCATAATTGAATTCAATCCACAAATCCTAGCCAACTCACTAATTAACTTAGTGAAAGACTAGTGTTAGTGGAAACCAAATCAACTAACAATCCTAAATTACCAATCAATATTTGACATCAATGACACAAGGTCACCTAAGTCCTCAATCCCAAGCCAAGAGTGTGAAAAACTACACTAAAACTAAAAGAGGCATTTTTATCAAACACTTGGTATGCATAAAAGGAAAAACATAGTAAATTGCATGAATAATAAAATCTAAGCTACCAATTGCAAAAAAATAATAACAATAACTAAAACAAGCATAAAAAATATAAAATATCAAATTGCATAAAAGAGATTAAAATTAACAAGGGTTCATGAACATAAAAGTGAAAAATTAGAGAAATAAACAAGTAAAACTAAAAGAATTGAGATACTAGAACAATAAAAAGTAAAGAAAACCAAGCCAAAACAAGAATCAAAACCTAAATCTAAGAGAAATTTAGACTAAAAATCCTAAATTCTAGAGAGAAGAGGGAGCTTCTCTCTCTAAAAAACTATCCTAAAACATGCTTCTAAGCTATCCTAATTGCTCCCCCTTCATCTTTCTTGAATTTGGCTTCAAATAATTTAGAAATGAGTTAGATTGGGATTGGGAAAGCCTGAAATTGCAACCCACGTGTTGCATTAAATGAAATCACGTGCCAGCAGTCGTATGTACGCATGAGGCATACGTACGCATGGTTGCACGAATTTTCAAAACGTGCGTACGCACGGGCTTGTGTGTACGCACAACTTCACATTCATGCATATGCATGAGGCATGCGTATGCTGATGCACGAAAACTTGTCTCTCAACAAATTTTCCTTCGGCAAGGATACCGAATTTGTTGTCAAGTAAAAACTCACAATAGAGTGAGGTCGAATCCCACAGGGATTGATTGGTCAAGCAACTTTAGTTGGAAGAGTATGCTAGTTGAGCTAAACAGAGTGTAGTTTGAGAATTGCAGAAAATTAAATGATGGAAAAGTAAATAGCAGAAATTAAAGTGTAGAATCTTAAATGGAGATTTGGGGTAATGAGCATGAAAATAAATGAGAGAAAATAAAGGGAATAGGTAAGATCAGAAATGGAGAATTCATTGGGCTCAGGAGATGTTGTATTCTCCAAATCAAGTTCATTTTCATCTCTTCCTCAATCAATGCATCTATTGATCTCCTTGGCAATCTTAGGTGATTAGATTCCAATTCCTTGTTAATCCAATCTCTCTAAGCTTGAACAATTGCCCAATTCCTTGATTTAATTGCTCATGGGAAGAGATGAAGTATGGTCACTGATTATACCACATGTATTTCCAAATCAAAGTGTTGGGAGGATTACATGTCACTATATCCGCCCAGACCCAAATTTGGTCCAACATGAGAAAGCATTTCTAGCATGATCTCCTCATCCCTTTTCCAAGGCTCAGAGGAGATCCAATTATGGAGAGTTTCTTTTCCAAGACAACTAACCAATTGAATTAAGATCAAAAGCTTTCTAGTAAATCAAAAGAGAGGAAAGAATAATAGAATGAAAACTATAATTGATCCATCAAATTACAACAGAGCTCTTTAACCCAATGAAAGGGGTTTAGTTGTTCATAGCTCTAGAAATGGAAAATGGCAGAAAATAATACATCCCAGCTAAAAGTGCAGAAAAGTAAATATACAAGGAGTAGTTCTCTAAAGTGCCAAGTTCCTCTATAGTTCAAAACTACTCCTATATATACTACTCATCTTGATCTTCTAGTGATTCTTCAAGTCTTGGATGTGGGCTTTGGATCTTGAGTTGAAGAAGTTCCAATCTTTAGTGGGCCCAGCTTGCAGAGAGTATGAATTAGGCATAGGCGTTAGTGAAGTTAACGTTATGTGACATTGTGGGTTCGAGAACGTCAGTGGCAATCACAATTTTCACTAACGTTCCAACCCCATATAGCCTACGTTAACTCCAACGTTAGTGGCACTAACGTGACCACTAACGTTGCCTTGTAAATCTTCGCTAGCATTATTGGGACTCACCTTTCCCAATAACGTTGGCTTATAACCCTTTGTCCCTACGTTAGAGTTCACGTTAGTGTAACTAACGTGGCTCTTAACGTGGTTATGCCTCACCTTTGTCACTAACGCTGAAAGTGCCCCTACTCTCCACGTCAGAGCTCACATTAACTAAGTTAACGTGGCCACTAACGTGGTAGTAATGCCATCTTCTAACGTTAGTGACAAAGGTGAGTGTCACTAACATTGGCTCATCAATCTCAACTCTTCGTTAACTTTCACGTTAGTGATCTTAACGTGACCACTAACGTGGGCAATGCTAGTTGATCCAACGTTAGTGACAAAGGTGAGTGTCACTAACATTGGCATTGTTCCTCTCTTCCACGTTAGAGTTCACGTTAACTAAGTTAATGTGACTCTTAATGTGGCTCATTGCCAATTCTTGGAACGTTAGTGGTTCTCACATTTACCACTAACATTGGAGCTTTCTTTTGTCTCCACGTTAACTACCACGTTAACTTAGTTAACGTGGCAATTAACGTGGGCTTATGATGGCTTCTTGATGCATGAAAACTTGTCTCTCAACAAATTTCCCTTCGGCAAGTATACCGAATTGTCGTGAAGTAAAACTCACAATAGAGTGAGGTCGAATCCCATAGGCATTGATTGGTCAAGGAATTTTAGTTAGAAGACTATGCTAGTTGAGCTAAACAGAATTTGGATTGAGATGCAGAAATTTAAATGACTAGAAAGTAAATAACAGAAATTAAAGTGCATAATCTTAAATGGGGATTTGGGGAAATGAGCATGAAATTAAATGGCAGAAAGTAAAGAGAATGGGTAAGATTAGAAATGGGGAAATTATTGGGTTCAGGAGATGTTGCATTTTGCGGATCAAGTTCATTCTAGTCTCTTCCTCAATCAATGCATTCATTGATCTCCTTGGCAATCTTAAGTGATTGGATCCCAATTCCTTGGCAATCCAATCTCTCTAAGCTTGAACAATTACCCAATTCCTTGATTTAATTGCTCATGGAAAGAGATGAAGTGTGGTCACTAATTATACCACATGTATTTCCAAATCAAAGTGTTGGGAGGATTACATGTCACTATATCTGCCCAGACCCCAATTTGGTCCAACATGAGAAAGCATTTCTAGCATGATCTCCTCATCCCTTTTCCAAGGCTCAAAGGAGATCCAATTATGGAGAGTTTATTTTCCAAGACAACTAACCAATTGAATTAAGATCAAAAGCTTTCTAGTAAGATCAAGAGAAAAGAAAGAAGAAGAAGAATGAAAACTATAATTGATCCATCAAATTACAACAGAGCTCCCTAACCCAATGAAAGGGGTTTTGTTATTCATAGCTCTAGAAATGGAAAATGGCAGAAAAGAAGAATCCATGCTAAAAGTGCAGAAAAGTAAATCTATATAGAGTAGTTCCCAAAAGTGCCAAGCTTCTCTATAGTTCAAAACTACTCCTATATATACTACTCCTCTTGATCTTCTAGTGAGTTCTTCAAGTCTTGGATGTGGGCTTTGGATCTTGAGTTGAAGCAGTTCTCATCTTGAGTGGGCCCAACTTGCAGAGAAATATAAATTAGGCTTGGGTATTTAGTAAGATTTTAATGTTGAGTGCCATTATGGGTTCGAGAACGTTAGTGGCATTCACTTTTTCCACTAACGTTCCACCCTCATACATCCACGTTAAATCCAACGTTAGTGGTCTTAACGTGACCACTAACGTTGCTTTCTCAAATTTTTGCCAACGTTATTGGGACTCACTTTTCCCAATAACGTTGGCTTGTACCCCTTCGCAAACGTTAATGGGAATCACTTTTCCTATTAACGTTGCTTAGTGCCCCTTTGTTCCTACGTTAGAGTCCACGTTAGTATAGCTAACGTGACTCTTAACGTAGGTGTGATCCACCTTCGAGAGCGTTAGTGACACTCACCTTTGTCACTAACGCTCCAAATGCCACATTCTCTACGTTGGAACTCACGTTAACTAAGTTAACATGGCTCTTAACGTAGTAGTGATGCCATCTTCCAACGTTAGTGACAAAAGTGAGTGTCACTAACGTTGGCTCTTTGATCTCAACTCCACGTTAACTTTCACGTTAATAGTCTTAACATGAAAGTTAACGTAGGCAATACTAGTTGGTCCAACGTTAGTGACAAAAGTGAGTGTCACTAATGTTGGCTTTTGTTTTCCTCTTCTACATTAGAGTTCACATTAACTAAGTTAACATGACTCTTAACGTGGACCATTGCCAAGTTCTCCAACGTTAGTGGTGTTCACGTTTTCTCTTAACGTTGGAGTTTCTTTTTCTTCTATGTTAACTACCACGTTAACTTAGTTAACGTGGCAAGTAACGTGAGCTTTGGATGGCTTCGCAGGCGTTATTGGTGATCACTTTTCTCATTAACGTTGCAAGCTTTACCATTCCACGTTAGTGTTCACGTTAACTAGGTTAACGTGAATACTAACGTGGTTCTTCCTTGCTTCCTTTGCCCTGAAAACAAGCAATTAAAGTACATCAAAGTTCTAGTCAAAGTCATGGGATTATGCATCATCAATTTATCATGCAATTCTAGCAAAATACTCATGAAATTATGCAAAGTTCACAAAAGTTGCTTGAATCAAGGTGTAAGTGTAATTTCATCCAAAACTTGTCTTATTCACTAAGAAAATGCATGAAATTACCCTAAAACAATAAAGAAAAGGTCAGTGAAACTGGCCTAGATGGCCTGGCATCACAACACCAAACTTAAAGCTTGTTTGTCCCTAAGCAAGTACTGAAGCATAAGAAGAATGGAATGAAATAACAAGAAGATAAAATAGAAGTAGCATTCCTGGTTTATGGGGTTTCATGCATAGCAACTTAGGTTCTTTCCCTTTAGGTTTCAAGCCTTTATCAAAACCTTAGTCACTTTCTTCATTGCACTCTTTGAGACTTCTTTCTTATTGATCTTTCCTTCTTTTTCAAAGTTTATTTTTCTTTTTGCTAAGTGCTTTGTAAGAGGGCGACTCTTTATGATAAGCTTTCAGCCAACACTCCCAAACCAGTTGGTTTTAAGGTGCTAGGTGTTAAGACACCCCTAAGGACTTACTCCCTCAAGTCTCTTTCCTTCATACATACACACCACAGGCATATGGTTTGTTATTTTTCCTTTCTTGAGACCTTGGTGTCCAGCACCTCTTTGGGTTACTAAATGTTTTGTAACAAAGGTTACTCTTGATAGTGGACTTTCAACTGATAATCCCGGATTAGTTAATCCAAGTTACCAAGTGATAATACACCCCTAAGAGCCTATTCATCCAAGTATATCCTTTGTACATAGACACCACAAACACATGCCTCAATTTTGAAACCCTTGATGCCTAGCATTGTTTCTTATTGTGTCTCTTTCTTTTTCACTTTTATTGTTCTTTCTCTTTTCTTATTGGGATCTTATTGTTTAGCTAGTCTTCAAAGGGTGTGTCTCAAACAAAGGACTTAGGATAGATAGTTTCTTTCTTTCCTTCTTTGGTGAACCAACTTAGCTTACTAATCAACCTAACACAAACATTCAGAATGTACTTCACAAAATATTCCACTCTTGTTCTTTTCATGACATTTTCTTTTTTATTAACTTAAAGAGACAAGCATACAAGTAAGAAAGGTGAAAGTGAACACTTAAGACATTAAGCTAGCACACTTAGCCTAAGCAATAAAACTTAAATGCATAATTGAAAGTCCTAAACTACCATAGAAGCATGATCTATTTCATACATGATTTTCCTTATTTAAAGCTTTGAAAAAGCTAAACTAAGAAGGAACTTCACCACCTTTCACTTATTGGTATGCTCATGTTCTTCTGCTCCTTTGGGATTCTCCTTGATTACTTGAGTCTCCATTCCCCTTGCGCTTCCCCATCAGCTTTTTCCAAAAACCGGCATCCTCCATCTTCTTTTTCAATGCTTCCTTTTGCTATTTCACCTTTCCCTCTTCTTGTTCTGTTAAGTTCTTGCGAACTTCCTCATAACTTGGGATGTCGGGGTGCAAGTGATGCATATGCTCAGTCATATAGTTTAACCTTGCCTGAGTGTTGACGCTGAATTCTTCTCGATGCAGTTGCCTTCCTTCATTGAGTACACAGAATTCGTTGAATGCTTTCATCTGAGTCATCTAGTGTTGATTGAGTTCTTGGAGGCGTTTATCTTGGCTTTCTTGCCTTTCAGACACTTGACTGATGGCTTGAGTGAGCTGAGAGTAATGCTCTTGTTGCTGCTCCATTAGCTGTTTCTGCCATTCCCTTTGTTGATTCATCCAATTTGTTAGAATTTCCTCTTGACGATCCATTCTCTGAGATTGAAATTGCAACTGTTGTTCTTGTCCTTCCATGTAAATTCTTGATAAATCGTCAATGGCTCCTCGGATGTGACCCAAATTGATGTTGGTTGGGTCATAATACCCTTCTTAATGATGTTCTGTTGGTTGGGTTTCTTCTTGGATAGGTTCTTCCTCTTGTGCTTCTTCTGATGTCCTCTTTCTTAGATGGGGTCTTTTTTGCTGTTGAGCTGGAGTCACATGGGTTATGCGTTGGAGTGTAAGTGATCTCCCAAGACCTACCCAAGTTGGATTGCTATCTTCAAAGACTACCTTGGCTTTCA
Source organism: Arachis hypogaea (assembly GCF_003086295.3). Lineage (NCBI taxonomy): Eukaryota > Viridiplantae > Streptophyta > Magnoliopsida > Fabales > Fabaceae > Arachis > Arachis hypogaea. The sequence continues at coordinate 102,831,779 of NC_092038.1, forward strand.
TGCATAATCTAAGGATGGTGCTGGGGTACCAAAGTCTAGCACCCGAATCTTTCTTCTCGGCTGATTCTTGGATTCCTTCAGCTATAATTTCATGCACATTGATGCTTCCACCCTTTATTAAACAATGTACCATGGTAGCTCAAGCAATATTGACCTCAGAATTGTTTGCGGCTGGAAGGATAGATCATCACAAGCTCAAACCATCCCTTGGCTTCTGGGATGAGGTCTCCTTTCCTGATGAACCGGGGCCTCATATCCGAATACCTTTCCTAGTCAGATCCCACAATGCATATGTCACCTACAATTTCTTCCAATTCATCATTGTCGAGGCCATTGTTCATTCTTTCTTGGTACCCGAGCTCAACAAATTATGGTGATTTCAAATGAAGAGTTCTACTTATAGCATTTGGATTGAAATCTACCTCTGTTCCTCTTACATAGCTTTTGAAGGTGGGGGTTATATTCTTGTCTTCTCTAACCACATTTGCATAAAATTCCCTGACGAGAGTTGCATTTACCCTTGCTTCCGGGTTAGTGAGCTTTTGCCAACCCCTTTTCTCAATCTTCTCCCAAATTTGTGGACATTCATCTTCATTGAACTGGAATGTTAATTCGGGCAGTATCTTCTTGTCCTTTATTCTTTCAAACTCGAGCTCATGGAAGGCTGTTTTGAATCTCCCGGCGTCGAAGGAAGGTTACTGCATTGGTTCTTTTCCTCTTCGCCTCTTGAAACTTGATGATGTCATGAGTGAGAATTGAATTGCAAAGATAGTAAAGATTAGGGGTTTGAAGATAGAGTTCGGTTGGGTTGAGGCAGAATGTGTCTTGGAGAAATGTGTTTTGAGAGAAGGAAGAGAAGTGGGTTGGATGAATATTTGAGAGGGGCTAGATTGGTGAGGGTTCTTAATATAGGCTGGTGGTGATAGTTGAATGGTGTTGATCAATGGCACGGCCTTGATAGTGAACGATTGGGGTTTGGTGCAAGGTGAGCACAAGGATCATCATATTTATGAACTGATTTCTTCGGTTTTCAAGATGACCCTTTCTCATCCTTTCATGACAACATTTTCCAAGGGGATCTCCTTGAAGACAAGTGTATAACCCCCTTGACTAAAATGGCCGAACCTCCTTCCATTAGTTGTTCCATCAATCTACTTCAATCCCCTTCTTTTTCATTTCCTATATATGACAAAAAGGAATACAGAAAGTTAATTGAAATTTTGGTGGGAAGATTTAAAATATGAATTAGCTATCGGGAAAAAAAATAATTTTTTTTTTTGTATGATCTTCATGAAGACAAGACAACTGACTCCCTTAATGCTCATATATGCACATTAGCGACACCAAACTTAGTTTGTGATCATGTGGTGTTCAAGGATTTACATCAAGATTCTCAGCCCAAATTGACATAATTTGTGTTCATGCCATCTTGATGTACCTTGAACACCAAACTTGTTGTTCACTATATGTTGCATATACGAATTTTCTGAAATGTTTGTAAAGTTGTTTTGAAATTCATGCTCTTACTTTATTACTAACACTAAAGAACTTAGAAGAAGAGATAAGAATCATGGGTTGCCTCCCATAAAGCGCTTCTTTAACGTCATTAGCTTGACGGTTGACCCTTGTCAAGGTGGTTGGTGGTGCTTGAAATCCGCCCCTCTTGCAGTGTGTTTGCCTCCAGTGGATTTGTTGAGAAGTTCATCTCCTGGGGAGAAATCTTCTGTAGGTATCTTCTTGTTTTTTCATCTTCTAGGTACTTTCTTCCTTGTTTCCATTGATGTTGTCTTGTTTTCTATAGACTCTTTCTCTAAGGATTCCTTGTTGCTAGCTTTGCATGATTCTGGTGGGCTTAACTCCCCTTGGGTTACCTTGAAATTAGGTTCTTCTTGAATATATGGCTTGCCAACCAATGGGATTGCTAGTTGTGTTGTTTGTACTTCATTGCTTGTTTCTTGCATCAGTGCTTCATTCTGCTCTTCTCTTGATTCCTTGTTCTCTTGACTTGCTTCTTGTAAGAGGTTGAAGACATTGAAATTGAGCTGCTCGTCATGTATTCTCAACACTAACTCTCCTTTCTCTATATCTATGAGTGCTCTGGCTGTGGCTAGGAATGGTCTTCCCAGAATGATGGGGTAAATAGGATTCTCATCCATTTCCAGAACAACAAAATCTGTGGGAAGATAGTAGCTCCCAACCTTCACCAGCACATTTTCAACCACTCCTATTGCTTGTTTTTGGGTTTTGTCAGCCAATCTAATAATTATATCAGTAGGAGTTAGTTCATTGATTCGGAGCTTCTTCATGAGGGAGAGAGGCATTAAATTGATGCTTGCTCCCAAGTCACAAAGCCCTTTGTCAATTATTGTTTCTCCTATGGCACAAGGAATGTGGAAACTCCCTGGATCCTCCTTCTTTGTGGGTGGCCCTGGTTGAATGAGAGCGCTGCAATCCCTGTTCATCTTTATGGTTTGTCCACCCTTCAATGGACTTTTTCTGGCTAGTAGCTCCTTTATATACTTGATGTAGAAAGGCATTTGCTGGAGAGCTTTAATAAATGGTATATTTACATCAAGAGATGCAAACATATCAAGGAACCTTAAGTACATTCTCCCTACTACACCACCTTTTAGCCTGTGAGGAAAAGGTGCATATAGGTTCAATACCTCCTTCTTCTTCAGCTCTTCCTTGGATGTAGGTTGAGTTGTATAGCTTCCTTCCTCCTGGCTTTCCTTTTGATTATTTTGGAGGTGTTCTACTCCATTCATACTCCCCTTATCACTTGTGGTTATCATTTTGCATTCTTCCCATCTCACTTTCTATGTTTCACCTCTTGGATTCTTCTCTGTATCACTAGGGAATCCATCAGTGGGTTTGAGAATTTGTTGAGATAGATACCCTACTTGGGACTCCAATCTCTTGATGTTTTCTCCTTGGTTCTTGATATTGGCTCGCACTTCTTCCTTAAACACTTTGTTGTCTTAGACTTCTCTGCATAAGTTTTCAAGTAGAGCCTCAATCTTAGAGAGCCTATCATCTGTTAATGATGGTGGGTTGAGATTAGGTGGTTGAGAAGGTTGGTTAGATGGATGTTGGTAATATCTCTGTGAGGTACTTTGATGAGTTGCATTGTTGTTGGAATTGAGGTTGTGGCGTCTCTGGTCTTGCCCTTGGTCTTGTTGGTTTCCCCATCCAAAGTTGGGGTGATTTCTCCATCCAGAGTTGTAAGTTTTGGAGTATGGATCATGGACTTGTCTAGGTGAATTTCCAACATAATTAGCTTGCTCCCAGTCACATTATTCTCCTATGTTTACTCCTTCTTGAGCTGATGATGAAGTGATGGCTACTGCAACTTGGTTTTCCTCCACCTTCTTAGTAAGATCAGCTAGCTTCTTGGTTATCATCTTGTTTTGAGATAACAATGCATCCATGTGGTTCAGCTCCATTACTCCTCTGGTGTTACTTCTTTTGGAGGCATAGAAGTAGTCATTTTCAGCAACTATTTTAATGACATCTATGGCTTCTTCAACAGTTTTCTTCTTGTTTAGAGAGCCTCCTGATGAATGATCCACAGCCTTCTTTGACTCATAGGAAAGCCCTTCATAGAAGATGTGAAGTTGAACCCACTCATTAAACATCTTTGGTGGGCATCTTCTTGTTAGGTCTTTGAATCTCTCCCATGCTTCATAAAGTGTCTCACCATCTTGTTGTCTAAAAGTTTGCACCTCAGTTCTTAGCCTATTGATCCTTTAAGGAGGATAAAATCTTGCCAAAAACTTGTTCACCACTTCTTCCCAATTAGTTAAGCTCTCCTTTGGGAAGGATTCAAGCCATTTGGATGCCTTGTCCCTGAGTGAAAAAGGGAACAAGAGCAACCTATAGACATCTGGATGGACTCCATTAGACTTCACAGCGTCACAAATCCTCAGGAAAGTGGTTAAATGTTGATTAGGATCTTCTTGAGCACCTCCTCCAAATGAGCAATTATTCTGCACAAGAGTGATGAGCTGGGGTTTTAACTCAAAATTGTTGGCATGTATGGTGGGCTTCTGAATACTGCTTCCACAGTTTCCTGGATTAGGATTGATATAGGATCCTAAAACTCTCCTTTCTTGCCCAGCACGGTTTGCATGGCCATCTCTTGCATGATTATGAGCTTCTTCTTCATGATTGTTCTTCATATTTTCTTCCATGTTGGGTTCAAAATACTCTTCTTCTTCTTCCTCAGCACCAATAATCCTTTTCCCTCTTGCTTCCCTTCTTAGTCTCCAAAGGGTTCTTTCAGGTTCTGAATCAAAGGATATTGAAACTCCTTCTCTTCTCTATCATACAACCAACAGATTACACAACAGGATATAAAATGAAGAAACTATTCTTATTAGAGTAATTGTTAGTGTGAGTGATGCAAATTATCAAACAGTTAGTGGGTTAGTGAACAGAATTGTAATCAAATAAAGAAAGAAAAAACAAAAAATTTAAAGGGTGCAGGGGATGAGGAAGAAATTAAAAAAGAAAATTGACTGAATCAAATAAACAAAAAGAAAAAATGCTCAATCTAGTGATCTTCAAACTTAATCATTGTTGATTCAAAATCAATCCCCGGCAACGGCGCCATAAACTTTATGCATGAAAACTTGTCTCTCAACAAATTTCCCTTCAGCAAGTATACCGAATTGTCATCAAGTAAAACTCACAATAGAGTGAGGTCAAATTCCACAGGGATTGATTGGTCAAGCAATTTTAGTTAGAAGAATATGCTAGTTGAGCTAAACAGAATTTGGATTGAGATGCAGAAATTTAAATGACTGGAAAGTAAATAACAGAAATTAAAGTGCAGAATCTTAAATGGGGATTTGGGGAAATGAGCATAAAATTAAATGGCAGAAAGTAAAGAGAATGGGTAAGATCAGAAATGGGGAAATTATTGGGTTCAGGAGATATTACATTCTCCGGATCAAGTTCATTCTCATCTCTTCCTCAATCAATGCATTCATTGATCTCCTTGGCAATCTTAAGTGATTGAATCCCAATTCCTTGGCAATCCAATCTCTCTAAGCTTGAACAATTGCCCAATTCCTTGATTTAATTGCTCATGGGAAGAGATGAAGTGTGGTCACTAATTATACCACATGTATTTCCAAATCAAAGTCTTGGGAGGATTACATGACACTATATCTGCCCATACCCCAATTTGGTCCAACATGAGAAAGCATTTCTAGCATGATCTCCTCATCCCTTTTCCAAGGCTCAAAGGAGATCCAATTATGGAGAGTTTCTTTTCCAAGACAACTAACCAATTGAATTAAGATCGAAAGCTTTCTAGTAAGATCAAGAGAAAAGAAAGAAGAAGAAGAATGAAAACTATAATTGATCCATCAAATTACAACAGAACTCCTTAACCCAATGAAAGGGGTTTAGTTGTTCATAGCTCTAGAAATGGAAAATGGCAGAAAAGAAGAATCCATGCTAAAAGTGCAGAAAAGTAAATCTATGTAGAGTAGTTCCCAAAAGTGCCAAGCTTCTCTATAGTTCAAAACTACTCCTATATATACTACTCCTCTTGATCTTCTAGTGAGTTTTTCAAGTCTTGGATGTGGGCTTTGGATCTTGAGTTGAACCAGTTCTCATCTTGAGTGGGCTCAACTTGTAGAGAAATATGAATTAGGCTTGGGTATTTAGTAAGATTTTAACGTTGAGTGCCATTGTGGGTTCGAGAACGTTAGTGGCATTCACTTTTTCCACTAACGTTCCACCCTCATACATCCACGCTAAATCCAACGTTAGTGGTCTTAACGTGACCACTAACGTTGCTTTCTCAAATTTTTGCCAACGTTATTGGGACTCACTTTTCCCAATAACATTGGCTTGTACCCCTTCACGAACATTAATGGAAATCACTTTCCCATTAATATTGCTTAGTACCCCTTTGTTCCTACGTTAGAGTCCATGTTAGTATAGCTAATGTGACTCTTAACGTAGGTGTGATCCACCTTCGAGAGCGTTAGTGACACTCACCTTTGTCACTAACGCTCCAAATGCCATATTCTCTACGTTGGAACTCACGTTAACTAAGTTAACGTGGCTCTTAACGTAGTAGTGATGCCATCTTCCAACGTTAGTGACAAAAGTGAGTGTCACTAACGTTGGCTCTTTGATCTCAACTCCACGTTAACTTTCACGTTAATAGTCTTAACGTGAAAGTTAACGTAGGCAATGCTAGTTGGTCCAACGTTAGTGACAAAAGTGAGTGTCACTAACGTTGGCTTTTGTTTTCCTCTTCCACGTTAGAGTTCACGTTAACTAAGTTAACGTGACTCTTAACGTGGATCATTGCCAAGTTCACCAACGTTAGTGGTGTTCACGTTTTCTCTTAACGTTGGAGTTTCTTTTTCTTCTACGTTAACTACCACGTTACGTTAACTTAGTTAACGTGGCAAGTAACGTGAGCTTTGGATGGCTTCGCAGGCATTATTGGTGATCACTTTTCTCATTAACGTTGCAAGCTTTACCATTCCACGTTAGTGTTCACGTTAACTATGTTAACGTGAATACTAACGTAGTTCTTCCTTGCTTCCTTTGCCCTGAAAACAAGCAATTAAAGTGCATCAAAGTTCTAGCCAAAGTCATAGGATTATGCATCATCAATTTATCATGCAATTCTAGCAAAATACTCATGAAATTATGCAAAGTTCACAAAAGTTGCTTGAATCAAGGTGTAAGTGTAATTTCATCCAAAACTTGTCTTATTCACTAAGAAAATGCATGAAACTACCCTAAAACAATAAAGAAAAGGTCAGTGAAACTGGCCTAGATGCCCTGGCATCACTTCACAGGCGTTATTGGTGATCACTTTTCTCCTTAACGTTGCAAGCTATTTACCATTCCACGTTAGTGGTCACGTTAACTAGATTAACGTGAGTACTAACGTGGTTCTTCCTTGCTTCTTTTGTCCTGAAATAAAGCAAATAAAGTGCATCAAAGCTCTAGCCAAAGTCATGAGATTATGCATCATCAATTTATCATTCAATTCTAGCAAAATCCTCATGAAATCATGTGAATTTCATAATAGTTGCTTGAATCAAGGTGTAAGTGTATTTTCATCTAAAACTTTCCTTATTCACTAAGAAAATGGATGAAACTACCTTAAAACAGTAAAGAAAATTTCAGTGAAACTGGCCTAGATGCCCTGGCATCACAACACCAAACTTAAAGCTTGCTTGTCCCTAAGCAAGTACTGAAACATAGGAAAAATGAATGAAAGAGCAAGAAGATAATATAGAAGTAGAATTTCTGGTTTATGGGGTTTCATGCATAGTAACTTAGGTTCTTTCATTTACTAGGTTTCAGGCCTTTATCAAATCCTTGGTCACTCTCTTGATTACATCCTTTGAGACTTCTTAATTGTTGATCATTTCTTCTTGTCCAAAGTTTATTACATACTTCTTTTGGCTAAGTGCTCTGTAAGAGGGCGACTCTTTATGATAAGCTTTCAGCCAACACTCCCGAACCAGTTGGCTCAAGGTGCTAGGTGTTAAGACACCCCTACGGACTTACTCCCCCAAGTCTCTTTTCCTCATACATACACACCACAGGCACATGGTTTGTTATTTTTCTTTCTTGAGACCTTGGTGTCCAGCACCTCTTTGGGTTACTAAGTGTTCTGTAGCAAGGGTCACTCTTGATAGTGGACTTTCAGCTGATAATCCTGGATTAGTGATGAGCGGATAATTTATACGCTTTTTGGCATTGTTTTTAGGTAGTTTTTAGTAAGTTTGAGCTACTTTTAGGGATGTTTTCACTAGTTTTTATGTTAAATTCACATTTCTGGACTTTACTATGAGTTTGTGTGTTTTTCTGTGATTTCAGGTAAATTCTGGCTGAAATTGAGGGACTTGAGCAAAACTCTGAAGAAGGCTGACAAAAGGACTGCTGATGCTGTTGGAATCTGACCTCCCTGCACTCAAAATGGATTTTCTGGAGCTACAGAACTCCAATTGGCGCGCTCTCAACGGCGTTGGAAAGTAGACATCCAGGGCTTTCCAGCAATATATAATAGTCCATACTTTATTCGAAGAATGACGACGTAACTTGGCGTTAAACGCCAAGTTCATGCTGCTGTCTGGAGTTAAACGCCAGAAAAACGTCACGATCCGGAGTTGAACGCCCAAAACACGTCATAACCTGGAGTTTGACGCAAAGAAATGCCTTAGCTCGTGGAATGATCAAGCTCAGCCCAAGCATACACCAAGTGGGCCCCGGAAGTGGATTTATGCATCAATTACTTACTCATGTAAACCCTAGTAGCTAGTCTAGTATATATAGGACATTTATCTATTGTATTAGACATCCTGGATTGTATTTTGAATCCTGTGATCACGTTTTGGGGGCTGGCCATTCGGCCATGCCTGAACCCTTTGCTTATGTATTTTCAACGGTGGAGTTTCTGCACACCATAGATTAAGGGTGTGGAGCTCTGCTGTACCTCAAGTATTAATGCAATTCTATTATCTTTTATTCAAATCTCTCTTATTCTTATTCCAAGATATTCATTCGTACCCAAGAACATGATGAATGTGATGATAAGTAACCCTCATTATCATTCTCACTCATGAACGCACGTGATTGACAACCACTTCCGTTCTACATGCAACAGAGCTTGAATGTGTATCTCTTAGATTCCCCAACAGAATCTTCGTGGTATAAGCTAGATAGATGGCGGAATTTATGAGGATCCGGAAAGTCTCACCTTGTCTGTGGTATTCCGAGTAGGATCCTGGGAATCCGGAAAGTCTAACCTTGTCTGTGGTATTCCGAGTAGGATTCCGGTAATGAATGACTGTGACGTGCTTCAAACTTGTAACCTGCTGGGCGTTAGTGACAGACGCAAAAGAGGGATTCTATTCCAGTAGGGGAGGGAACCAACCGGTGATTAGCCGTACTGTGACAGAGTGCGTGAGCATTAGTTTTCACTGCGAGGATGGGATGTAGCCATCAGCCATGGGTGATGCCTCCAGACTGGTTAGCTGTGCGAGTGACAGCCGCATAGGATATTTCCCCGAGAGGAAGAAAGTAGCCACAGTTGATGGTGAACCCCTATACAAAGCTTGCCATGGAAAGGAGTAAGAAGGACTGAGTAGAAGCAGTAGGAGAGCAGGCGTCCTTGAGCTCTACAGCATCTCCATCCGCTTATCTGAAATTCCCACTAATGAATCTGCATAAGTATTCTATCCCTTTTATTATTGCTTTTTATTTATTATTTATTCCAATAATCACAATTCCCCTTTTTTCTGCCTAACTGAGATTTGCAAGGTGACCATAGCTTGCTTCATACCAACAATCTCTGTGGATTCGACCCTTACTCACGTAAGGTTTATTACTTGGACGACCCAGTACACTTGCTGGTTAGTTGAACGGAGTTGTGTCCACTCGTGCCAATTTCTAAAATCCAATTACAATGAATATGATCACAATTTCGTCCACCAAGTTTTTGGCGCCGTTGCCGGGGATTGTTCGAGTATGGACAACTGACGGTTCTTCTTGTTGCTCAGATTAGGTAATTTTCTTTTCAAAAATTTTTTTTTTTTCAAAAATCTTTTTTAAAATTTTTCTTTTATTTTTCGTTTTTCTAAACTTTATTTTCGAAAAAAATTAATAAAAATACAAAAAAATTAGAAAATCATAAAAATCAAAAATATTTTGTGTTTCTTGTTTGAGTCTTGAGTCAATTTTTAAGTTTGGTGTCAATTGCATGCTTTTAAAAATTTTTCTTGCATTTTTCGAAAATCTCATTCATTCATAGTGTTCTTCATGATCTTCAAGTTGTTCTTGATAAGTCCTCTTGTTTGATCTTGATGTTTTCTTATTTTGTGTCTTTCCTTGTTTTTCTTGTGCACTTTTGCATTCATATTTTCCATGCATTAAAGATTTCTAAGTTTGGTGTCTTGCATGTTTTCTTTGCATCAAAAATTTTTCAAAATAATGTTCTTGATGTTCATCATGATCTTCAAAGTGTTCTTGGTGTTCATCTTGACATTCATAGCATTCTTGCATGCATTCATTGTTTTGATCTAAAAATTTCATGCATTGATTATTTTTGTTGTTTTTCTTTCTCATAATTAAAATATTCAAAAAATCAAAAAATATCTTTTCCTTATTTTCCTCCAAATTTTCGAAATTTTGGGTTGACTTGGTCAAAAATTTTTAAAATTAGTTGTTTCTTACAAGTCAAGTCAAAATTTCAATTTTAAAAATCTTATCTTTTCAAAATCTTTTTCAAAAATCATATCTTTTTCATTTTTTTTATAAATTTCGAAAATTTCAAAAATCTTTTTCAAAATATTTTCAAAATCTTTTTCTTATCTTTTATATCTAATTTTCGAAAATTAACTAACAAGTAATGTGATTGGTTCAAAAATTTGAAGTTTGTTACTTTCTTGTTAAGAAAGGTTCAATCTTTAAGTTCTAGAATCTTATCTTGTAGTTTCTTGTTAGTTAAGTAATTTTAAAAATTATATCTTTTTCAAAATATCTTTTTCTTAAAAATCTTTTTATCTTTTTATCTTATCTTTTTCAAAAACTTTATCTTTTTCAAAATTTGATTTCAAAATATCTTATCTAACTTCTTATCTTCTTATCTTTTTCAAAATTTGATTTCAAATCTTTTTCAAATCAACTAACTAACTTTTTGTTTGTTTCTTATCTTTTTCAAAACCAACTAACTACCTATCCCTCTCTAAATTTTGAAAATTCTCCCTCTCTTTTTCAAAAATTCTTTTTGTTTTAAATTTTAATTTTAATTATATTTTGTCTTTGATTTTCGAAAATTACTAACCTCTTTTTCAAAAATTATTTTCGAAATTTCTCTTCTCTTCTCTTATTCTATTTAATTTATTTATTTACTAACAATTCTCTTCACTTCTCTTCATCTCAAATCACCACCTCTATCCTTACCCATTCTTCTTCACTCTTCTTCCCTTTCTTCTTCTACTAACATAAAGGAATCTCTATACTGTGACATAGATGATTCCACTTTCTTTTCTTGTTCTCTTCTTCCCTATATGAGCAGGAACAAGGAAAAAGACAAAAGATTCCACCTCTGAGTCATGTGAGATGGAAAGACTAATATAAGTCGTCATAGCTCAGTGGTAGAACATGTGGCTGCAAATCAAGAGATCCCTGAGATACCTCAGGGGATAAATTATCCTCCACACAACTATTGGGAGCAAATAATGATAAAAACACCAAAATCACTAGGGATCATGCAACAGAAGCAAGGAAGAGACATAAAGGAGCTCAAAAAGCACCATTGGATCTTCAAGAAGGCGCCACCCTCACTCAGGTGGACTCATTCCTTGTTCTAAAATTTTTTTTCTACTTTTCGTTTTTTTTTTATATGTTTATCTACTTCATCATCATTAGTATGTAGTAACTATGCCTTAAAGATTATGAATAATTCCATGAATCCTTCACCTCTCTTAAATGAAAAATGTTTTAATTCAAAAGAATAAGAAGTACATAAATTTCGAATTTATCCTTGAATTTAATTTAATTATATTGATGTGGTGACAATACTTTTTGTTTTCTGAATGAATGCTTGAACAGTGCATATTTTTGATCTTGTTGTTTATGAGTGTTAAAATTGTTGGTTCTTGAAAGAATGATGAACAAAGAGAAATGTTATTGATGATCTGAAAAAAATCATGAAATTGATTCTTTAAGCAAGAAAAAGCAGTGAAAAAGCAAAAGCTTGTGAAAAAAAATGGTGAAAAATTGAGAAAGAAAAAGAAGGAGCAGTAGAAAAAGCCAATAGCCCTTAAAACCAAAAGGCAAGGGTAAAAAGGATCCAAGGCTTTGAGCATCAATGGATAGGAGGGCCCAAGGAAATTAAATCCAGGCCTAAGCGGCTAAATCAAGCTGTCCCTAACCATGTGCTTGTGTCATGAAGGTCCAAGTGAAAAGCTTGAGACTGAGTGGTTAAATTCGTGATCCAAAGCAAAAAAGAGTGTGCTTAAGAGCTCTGGACACCACTAACTGGGAACTCTAGCAAAGCTGAGTCACAATCTGAAAAGGTTCACCCAGTCATGTGTCTGTGGCATTTATGTATCCAGTGGTAATACTGGAAAACAAAGTGCTTAGGGCCACGGCCAAGACTCATAAGTAGCTGTGTTCAAGAATCAACATGCTTAACTAGGAAAGTCAATAACACTATCCAAAATTCTAAGTTCCCAGAGATGCCAATCACTCTGAACTTCAAAGGAAAAAGTGAGATGCCAAAACTGTTCAGAAGCAAAAAGCTACAAGTCCCGCTCATCTAATTACAATTAACATTCATTGATTTTCTGGAATTTATAGTATATTCTCTTCTTTTATCCTATTTGATTATCAGTTGCTTGGGGACAAGCAACAATTTAAGTTTGGTGTTGTGATGAGCGGATAATTTATACGCTTTTTGGCATTGTTTTTAGGTAGTTTTTAGTAAGTTTGAGCTACTTTTAGGGATGTTTTCACTAGTTTTTATGTTAAATTCACATTTCTGGATTTTACTATGAGTTTGTGTGTTTTTCTGTGATTTCAGGTAAATTCTGGCTGAAATTGAGGGACTTGAGCAAAACTCTGAAGAAGGCTGACAAAAGGACTGCTGATGCTGTTGGAATCTGACCTCCCTGCACTCAAAATGGATTTTCTGGAGCTACAGAACTCCAATTGGCGCGCTCTCAACGGCGTTGGAAAGTAGACATCCAGGGCTTTTCAGCAATATATAATAGTCCATACTTTATTCGAAGAATGACGACGTAACTTGGCGTTAAACGCCAAGTTCATGCTGCTGTCTGGAGTTAAACGCCAGAAAAACGTCACGATCCGGAGTTGAACGCCCAAAACACGTCATAACCTGGAGTTTGACGCAAAGAAATGCCTTAGCTCGTGGAATGATCAAGCTCAGCCCAAGCATACACCAAGTGGGCCCCGGAAGTGGATTTATGCATCAATTACTTACTCATGTAAACCCTAGTAGCTAGTCTAGTATATATAGGACATTTATCTATTGTATTAGACATCCTGGATTGTATTTTGAATCCTGTGATCACGTTTTGGGGGCTGGCCATTCGGCCATGCCTGAACCCTTTGCTTATGTATTTTCAACGGTGGAGTTTCTGCACACCATAGATTAAGGGTGTGGAGCTCTGCTGTACCTCAAGTATTAATGCAATTCTATTATCTTTTATTCAAATCTCTCTTATTCTTATTCCAAGATATTCATTCGTACCCAAGAACATGATGAATGTGATGATAAGTAACCCTCATTATCATTCTCACTCATGAACGCACGTGATTGACAACCACTTCCGTTCTACATGCAACAGAGCTTGAATGTGTATCTCTTAGATTCCCCAACAGAATCTTCGTGGTATAAGCTAGATAGATGGCGGAATTTATGAGGATCCGGAAAGTCTCACCTTGTCTGTGGTATTCCGAGTAGGATCCTGGGAATCCGGAAAGTCTAACCTTGTCTGTGGTATTCCGAGTAGGATTCCGGTAATGAATGACTGTGACGTGCTTCAAACTTGTAACCTGCTGGGCGTTAGTGACAGACGCAAAAGAGGGATTCTATTCCAGTAGGGGAGGGAACCAACCGGTGATTAGCCGTACTGTGACAGAGTGCGTGAGCATTAGTTTTCACTGCGAGGATGGGATGTAGCCATCAGCCATGGGTGATGCCTCCAGACTGGTTAGCTGTGCGAGTGACAGCCGCATAGGATATTTCCCCGAGAGGAAGAAAGTAGCCACAGTTGATGGTGAACCCCTATACAAAGCTTGCCATGGAAAGGAGTAAGAAGGACTGAGTAGAAGCAGTAGGAGAGCAGGCGTCCTTGAGCTCTACAGCATCTCCATCCGCTTATCTGAAATTCCCACTAATGAATCTGCATAAGTATTCTATCCCTTTTATTATTGCTTTTTATTTATTATTTATTCCAATAATCACAATTCCCCTTTTTTCTGCCTAACTGAGATTTGCAAGGTGACCATAGCTTGCTTCATACCAACAATCTCTGTGGATTCGACCCTTACTCACGTAAGGTTTATTACTTGGACGACCCAGTACACTTGCTGGTTAGTTGAACGGAGTTGTGTCCACTCGTGCCAATTTCTAAAATCCAATTACAATGAATATGATCACAATTTCGTCCACCAATTAGTTAATCCAAGTTACCAAGTGATGAGGCACCCCTAAGAGCTTATTCATCCAAGCATATCCCTTGCACATGAACACCACAGACACATGCCTCAATCTAAAAACCCTTGGTGCCTAGCATTGTTTCTTATTGTGTTTCTTTCCTTTTTACTTTTATTACTCTTTCTCTTTTCTTATTGGGATCTTATTATTTAGTTAGTCTCATAGGATGTGTTTCAAGCATAGGATTCAGGGTAGATAGTTGCCTTCTTTCCTTGTTTGGTGAACCAACTTAGCTTACTAATCATCCTACCACAAACATTGAGAACCTGCTTCACGAAATAACTTCACTCTTGTTCTTTTCATAGCATCTTCTTTTTGATTAACTTAAAGGACAAGCATACAAGTAAGAACGATGAACATTTAGAAAGGACATTAGACTAGCACACTTGGGTGTGAATAAAAAGGAACAAGCAGAGTATGAAGGTTCTATTCAATCATTTTTCAATTAGAGTTTTGCATTTCGAGATAGTTTGATACAACCTCATGATGTCTTCCTTGGTATTCTCATCCTAGCATTTGCATTCTTGTCTGTTTCCTCGGATGATGAGGTATGATCATTTCCTAAGATTGATTGAATTCCTGCAACACTATTGAGAGTTGCTTGTTTCCCCAAGCTCTTGAAAAAAGGGTCAGCATGCATGTATGCTTGTGAGCTTCTGAACTTAATTTGGTGTGTGAACACCAAACTTAGTTCTTTGCTTACTTCAATAAATTGAATGCATGCAGAAACCTTGTGTGCTTTTTATTAAGAAATAACTATGAGTTAAAAAGATAAACTATGCATTAGAGGTTAAACTTCTGCCAAGTAAGTTCTCTGGTTGCTAGAGCAATATTTCACCACTGAAGGGTTGTAATGCACTCTTTAGCTGGAGTTTTTGGTGGAACACCAAACTTAGAGTCCTATATTCACTCTTGAATTGTTTCTGGTGTGTAACACCAAACTTAGCTCCTCACACTACAGAGAATCCAACTTGAAATTTTTATTGAAAGACTCATGAAAAGAGAATTACCTCAGGTTGGGTTGCCTCCCAACCGAGCGCTTTTTTAGTGTTGCTAGCTCGACGGTTCTTTCCTTAGTTGAGGTTATACTTCTGTTTGGGGGTTTCCCCTATGCTGCCCAAATAGTGTTTAAGTCTTTTTCCATTCACAGTGAATCTCCTCTTTGAGCCTTCTTCCATGATTTCTATGTGTCCATAAGGTGAGACTTTTGTGACTAGAAAGGGCCCCGACCATCTTGATTTGAGTTTCCCAGGAAAGAGTTTTAGTCTGGAGTTGTAAAGAAGCACATATTGCCCTTCTTCGAAACTTCTTGGTGCCAGGTTAAGATCATGTCTCCTTTTTGCTTTTTCCTTATAAATCTTGGTATTTTCATAGGCTTGAAACCTAAACTCTTCCATTTCTTAAAGTTGCAAAACCCTCTTTTCACCAGCAGCGGTGCTGTCTAGGTTCAGTGTTTTAAGAGCCCAGGAGGCCTTATGCTCCAGCTCTAATGGCAATTGACAGGCCTTGCTGTATACCAGTTGATATGGGGACATCCCAATTGGTGTTTTGAAGGCTATCCTGTATGCCCAAAGAGCATCATCTAGCTTCTTTGCCCAGTCCTTTCTTGATATCCCCACAGTCTTTTCTAAGATCCTTTTCAACTCTCGGTTAGATATCTCTGTTTGCCCACTTGTTTGGGGATGATAAGGTGTGGCAACCTTATGCTTCACCCCATATCTTAAGAGTAGGATTTCCAATGGTCTATTGCAGAAATGGCTTCCTCCATCACTGATGAAGGCTCGTGGGACTCTAAATCTGGTGAAGATATTCCTTCGAAGAAAGTTTATGACTACCTTGTTGTCATTAGTTGGGGTTGCCACGGCTTCCACCCACTTAGATACATAATCTACTGCCACCAAGATATACTTGTTCGAATATGAGGGTGGAAATGGTCCCATGAAGTCGATCCCCCATACATCGAACAGTTCAAGATCTAGAATGTATTGCTGTGGCATCTCATTTCTCTTGGGCAGATTGCCATCCCTTTGGCACTCATTGCATCTTCTCATCAATTCATTAGCATCCTTGAAGATAGTGGGCCAGAAGAATGGTGCACGAAATTGTGGTCATCAACAATGGCGCCAATAAACTTGTTAGTGCTCTCAAACGTGAATCACACTTCGTCACAACTCCGCACAACTAACCAGCAAGTGCACTGGATCATCCAAGTAATACCTTACATGAGTAAGGGTCGATCCCACGGAGATTGTTGGTATGAAGCAAGCTATGGTCATCTTGTAAATCTTAGTCAGGCGGATAATAATCAATTATTGGGTTTTCGAATAATAATAAATAATAAACAGAAAACAAAGATAGAGTTACTCATGTAATTCAATGGTGGGAAATTCAGATAAGTGCATGGAGGTGTTGTGTTCCTTCTGAATCTCTGGTTTCCTACTGCTTTCATCCAATCCTTCTTACTCCTTTCCATGGCAAGCTATATGTAGGGCATCACCGTTGTCAATGGCTACATCCCATCCTCTCAGTGAACATGGTCCAAATGCTCTGTCACAGCACGGCTAATCATCTGTCGGTTCCCGATCATGTTGGAATAGAATCCCTTGATTCTTTTGCGTTTGTCATCACGACTAACAATCGCGAGTTTGAAGCTCATCATAGTCATTCAATCCCGGAATCCTACTCGGAATACCACAGACAAGGTTAGACTTTCCGGATTCCCATATGCCGCCATCAATTCTAGCTTATACCATGAAGATTCTGATTAAGGAATCCAAGAGATATGCACCCGGTCTAAGGTAGAACAGAAGTAGTTGTCAGTCATGCGTTCATAGGTGAGAATGATGATGAGTGTCACGGATCATCACATTCATCATGTTGAAGTGCAACGAATATCTTAGAATAAGAACAAGCGGAATTGAATAGAAAATAGTAGTAATTGCATTGAAACTTGAGGTACAGCAGAGCTCCACACCCTTAATCAATGGTGTGTAGAAACTCCACCGTAGAAAATACATAAGTGATGAAGGTTCAGGCATGGCCGAATGGCCAGCCCCCAAACGTGATTAGAAGACTGAATAATACAATCCAAGACAAGACGTCTAATACACTGGTAAAAAGTTCTATTTATACTAAACTAGCTACTATGGTTTATAGAAGTAAGTAATTGATGCATAAATCCACATCCGGGGCCCACTCGGTGTGTGCTTGGGCTGAGCTTGATCTTTACACGAGCTGAGGCTTATCTTGGAGTTGAACGCCAAGTTGTAACGTGTTTTTGGCGTTCAACTCTGGTTCGTGACGTGTTTCTGGCGTTTGACTCTAGAATGCAGCATGGAACTGGAGTTGAGCGCCCGTTTATGTCGTATAATCACGAATAAAGTATGGACTATTATATATTGATGAAAAGCTCTGGATGTCTACTTTCTAACACCGTTGAGAGCGCACCATTTGGAGTTTTGTAGCTCCAGAAAATCCATTTCGAGTGCAGGGAGGTCAGAATCCAACAGCATCAGCAGTCCTTTGTGAGCCTTCTTATCCGAGTTTTGCTCAGGTCCCTCAATTTCAGCCAGAAAATACCTGAAATCACAGAAAAATACAAAAACTCATAGTAAAGTCTAGAAATGTGAATTTAGCATAAAAACTAATGAAAACATCCCTAAAAGTAGCTAGATCCTACTAAAAACTACCTAAAAACAATGCCAAAAAGCATATAAATTATCCGCTCATCACAACACCAAACTTAAATTGTAGCTTGTCCCCAAGAAACTAAAAATAAATTAGGATAAAGAGAAGAGAATATACTATAAATTTCAAAATATCAATTATTAATTCTAATTAGATGAGCAGGACTTGTAGGTTTTTACTTCTGAACAGTTTTGGCATCTCACTTTCTCCTTTGAAGTTTAGAATGATTGGCATCTATAGAAACTTAGAATTTCAGATAGTGTTATTGATTCTCCTAGTTAAGTTTGTTGATTCTTGAACACAGCTACTTTTATGAGTCTTGGCCGTGGCCCTAAGCACTTTGTTTTCCAGTATTACCACCAGATACATAAATGCCACAGACACATGACTGGGTGAACCTTTTCAGATTGTGACTCAGCTTTGCTAAAGTCCCCAGTTAGAGGTGTCCGGAGCTCTTAAACACACTCTTTTTGCTTTGGATCACGACTTTAACGACTCAGTCTCAAGCTTTTCACTTGGACCTGCATGCCACAAGCACATGGTTAGGGACAGCTTGATTTAGCCGCTTATGCCTGGATTTTATTTCGTTGGGCCCTCCTATTCATTGATGCTCAAAGCCTTGGATCCTTTTTACCCTTGCCTTTTGGTTTTAAGGGCTATTGGCTTTTTCTGCTTGCTTTTTCTTTTTCTTTCTAAAATTTTTTTCGCAAACTTTTGCTATTCACTGCTTTTTCTTGCTTCAAGAATCAATTTTCATGATTTTTCAGATTGTCAATAACATTCTCTTTGTTCATCATTCTTTCAAGAGCCAACAATTTTAACATTCATAAACAACAAGATAAAAAATATGCACTGTTCAAGCATTCATTCAGAAAACAAAAAGTATTGTCACCATATCAATATAATTAAACTAAATTCAAGGATAATTTCAAAATTCATGTACTTCTTGTTCTTTTGAATTAAAAACATTTTTCATTTAAGAGAGGTGAAGGATTCATGGAATTATTCATAGCTTTAAGACATAGTTACTACATACTAATAATCATGAAGTAGAGACACAAAACATAGATAAACATGAAGCATAAAAATCGAAAAACATAGAAATAAGAACAAGGAATGAGTCCACCTTAGTGGCGTCTTCTTCTTGAAGGACCAATGATATCCTTGAGCTCTTCTATGTCTCTTCCTTGCCTTTGTTGCTCCTCCCTCATTGCTCTTTGATCTTCTCTAATTTCATGGAGAATGATGGAGTGCTCTTGATGTTCCACCCTTAATTGATCCACCTTGTAACTCAAATCTTCTAAGGAAGTGTTGAGTTATTCCCAATAGTTATTTGGAGGAAAATGCATCCCTTGAGGCATCTCAGGGATCTTTTAATTTGCAATCAAATGTTCTACCACTGAGCTATAGACCCTTTAAATGAATCTTTCCATCTCCTATGACTCGGAGGTAGAAACTTTTGTCTTCCCTTTTTTCTTTCTAGAGGTTTCTCTGGCCTTAGGTGCCATCAATGGTTATGGAAAAACAAAAAAGCTCTGCTTTTACCACACCAAACTTAGAATGTTGCTCGCCCTCGAGCAAAAGAAGAAATAATAGAAGAAGAAGAAGAAGATATGGAGGAGATGGAGGGATGTGTGTATTCGGCTATATGGGTGGGATTGAGTGGGAAAGAGATTTTGAATTTTGAAGGTAGGCAGGGTGTATGGGGAAGAGTGGATGGATGTGAGTGGTGAATGAAAAACAGAAGGGATGACCGTGAATGGAGAGAGAGAAGGTGAGGTAGGTGGGGATCCTGTGAGGTCCACAGATCCTGAGGTGTCAAGGATTTACATCCCTGCACCAATGAGGCGTGTAAAATGCCTTTGCATGCAATTATGGCATTTAAACACTAGATTGATGCTTGTTTTGGGCGTTCAATGCCAGCTTTATGCTTGTTCTGGGCGTTCAACGCCCATCTGCAGCATGTTTCTGGCGTTGAACGCCAGCTTTCCTCAGTGTGCAATCCTGGCGTTTAAACGCCAGATTGCTGCATGTTTCTGGCGTTCAGCGCCAGATCCATGCTCTGTTCTAGTGTTGAACGCCAGCCAGATACTCCTTACTGGTGTTTGAATGCCAGTAAGTCCTTCCTCCAGGTGTGATTTTTCTTCTGCTGTTTCTGATTCTGTTTTTAATTTTAGTATTTTTTCGGTGACTCCACATAAGCATGGACCTAATAAAACATAAAAGAACAATAAAATAAAAAATAAAATTAGATAAATAAAAATTGGGTTGCCTCCCAATAAGTGCTTCTTTAATGTCAATAGCTTGACAGTGGGCTCTCATGGAGCCTCACGGGTGATCAGGTTAATGTTTGTATAGTCCCAACACCAAACTTAGAGTTTGGTTGTGGGGATTCAACACCAAACTTAGAGTTTGGTTGTGGCCTCCCAACACCAAACATAGAGTTTGACTGTGGGGGCTCTGTTTGACTCTGTACTGAGAGAAGCTTTTCATGCTTCCTCTCCATTGTTAAAGAAGAAGATCCTTGAGCCTTAAACACAAGGTAGTCCCCATTCAATTGAAGGACTAATTCTCCTCTGTTAACATCTATCACAGCTCCTGCTGTGGCTAAGAAAGGTCTTCCAAGGATGATGTATTCATCCTCCTCTTTCCTAGTGTCTAAGATTATGAAATCAGTAGGGATGTAAAGGCCTTTAACCTTTACTAACACGTCCTCTAATAATCTATAAGCTTGTCTTACTGACTTGTCTGCCAATTGTAATGAGAATAAGGCAGGCTGTACCTCAATGATCCCCAGTTTCTCCATTACAGAGAGTGGCATAAGATTTATGCCTGACCCTAGGTCACACAGAGCTTTCTCAAAGGTCATGGTGCCTATGGTATAGGGTATTAAGAATTTCTTAGGATCTTGTTTCTTTTGAGGTAAAGTTTGCTGAACCCATGTATCAAGTTCACTAATGAGCAAGAAAGGTTCACCTTCCCAAGTCTCATTACCAAATAACTTGGCATTCAGCTTCATGATGGCTCCTAAATATTGAGCAACTTGCTCTCCAGTTACATCTTTATCCTTTTTAGAGGAAGAATAATCTTCATAGCTCATGAATGGCAGAACGAGATTTAATGGAATCTCTATGGTCTCTATATGAGACTCAGATTCCTTTGGATCCTCAATAGGGAACTCCTTCCTGCTTGAGAGACATCCCATGAGATCTTCCTCATTGGGATTCGCGTCCTCTCCCTCCTTCTTGCATTCGGCCATGTTGAGTATATCAATGGCCTTGCACTCTCTCTTTGGATTTTCTTCAGTATTGCTTAGGAGAGTACTAGGAGGGGTTTCAGTGATTTTCTTACTTAGCTGGCCCACTTGTGCCTCTAGATTTCTGATGGAGGACTTTGTTTCACTCATGAAACTTAAAGTGGCCTTAGACAGATCAGAAACTAAATTTGCTAAGTTAGAGGTACTCTGTTCATAATTCTCTGTCTGTTGCTGAGAAGATGATCGATAAGGCTTGATATTGCTGAGCCTATTTCTTCCACCATTATTAATGCCTTGTTGAGGCTTTTGTTGATCCTTCCATGAGAAATTTGGATGATTTCTCCATGATGAATTATAGGTGTTTCCATAAGGTTCACCCATATAATTTACCTCTGCCATTGCAGGGTTTTCAGGATCATAAGATTCTTCTTCAGAAGATGCCTCTTTAGTGCTGTTGGATATATTTTGCCATCCATTCAGACTTTGAGAAATCATGTTGACTTGATGAGTCAACATTTTGTTCTGAGCCAATATGGCATTCAGAGCATCAATTTTAAGAACTCCCTTCCTTTGAGGCGTACCATTATTCACGGAATTCCTCTCAAAAGTGTACATGAACTGGTTATTTGCAACCATGTCAATAAGTTCTTGAGCTTTTGCAGGCGTTTTCTTTAGGTGAATGGATCCACCTGTAAAATGGTCCAATGACATCTTAGAGAACTCAGATAGACCATAATAGAATATATCTATCATGGTCCATTCTGAAAACATGTCAGAAGGACATCTTTTGGTCATCTGCTTGTATCTTTCCCAAGCTTCATCCACTCTAAGCTTGTTCAGCTTTTGAGGAGGAAAGAACTTAGCCAAGAAGGCCGTGACCAGCTTATCCCAGGAGTCCAGGCTATCTTTAGGTTGAGAGTCCAACCATGCTCTAGCTTTGTCTCTTACAGCAAAAGGGAAAAGCATGAGCCTGTAGACTTCAGGATCTACTCTATTAGTCTTAACAGTCTCACAGATCTGCAAGAACTCAGTTAAGAACTGGTACGGATCTTCTGATGGAAGTCCATGAAACTTGCAGTTCTGTTGCATTAGAGCAACTAATTGAGGTTTCAGCTTAAAATTGTTGGCTCCAATGGCAGGAATTGAGATGCTTCTTCCATCAAACTTGGAAGTAGGTGTAGTGTAATCACCAAGAATCTTCCTTGCATTATTGTTGTTGGGTTCGGCTGCCATCTCCTTTTCTTGTTCGAAAATTTCAGCAAGGTTGTCTCTGGATTGTTGTAATTTAGCTTCTCTTAGTTTCCTCTTTAGAGTCCTTTCAGGTTCTGGATCAGCTTCAACAAGAATGCCTTTTTCCTTGTTCCTGTTCATATGAAAGAGAAAAGAACAGAAAAAGAAGAGGAATCCTCTATGTCACAGTAAAGAGGTTCCTTATTATTAGTAGAAGAAGAAGGGAATAAAGAAAGGAGAATCCAAACACAAGGGTAAGGATAGGGGCAGTGATTTGAGATGAAGAGAGGTGAAGAGAGGTGTTAGTAAATGAATAAATAAATAGGAAAAGATGAGAGAGGGAGAAATTTTCGAAATTATATTTTGAAAAGGAGTTAGATGATTTTCGAAAATAAAGATAAGAAATGAAATTAAAATTAAAATTTAAAACAATTAATTAATTAAAAAATGAATTTTTTTTTGAAAAAGAGGGAAGTATTTTCGAAAATTAAAGAGAGAAAAGTTGTTAGGTGGTTTTGAAAAAGATAAGAAACAACCAAAACGTCAAATAGTTAGTTGAAAAAGATTTGAAAATCAAATTTTGAAAAGATAAGAAGTTAGAAAAGATATTTTAAAATCAAATTTTTGAAAAAAGATAAAATTTTGAAAAAGATATGATATAAAAGATAAGATAAAATAGATTTAATTTTTAAAATTAAAATTAATTACTTAACTAACAAGAAACTAAAAGATAAGATTATAGAATTTAAAGATTGAACCTTTCTTAACAAGAAAGTAACAAACTTCAAATTTTTGAACCAATCACATTAATTGTTAGCATAATTTTCAAAAATAAAGATAAAATTAAGAAAAAGATTTTTGAAAAATATTTTTAAATTTTCGAAAATCATAAGATAAAAATGAAAAAGATTTGATTTTTGAAAAAGTTTTGAAAATATAGGATTTTTAAAATTGAAAAATTGACTTGACTTATAAGAAATAGCTAAGTTTTAAAATCTTTTTGACTAAGTCAACTCAAATTTTTGAACATTAGGAGTAAAATAAGGAAAAGATATTTTTTTATTTTTAAATTTTTAATGAAGAGAGAAAAACACAAATATGACTCACAACATAAAAATTATGAATCAAAACACATGATGCATGTAAGAACACTATGAATGTCAAGATGAACACCAAGAATACTTTGAAGATCATGATGAATGATAAACCCATATTTTATGATATATTTTGTGCCTAATTTGAATGATTTATTCAATCCCTCACTCACTTATTCATGTTAATTACATGGTTTTACTTCCCCTTCCTTATTATGTGATGTATGTGAAAAACATGTTTCCTAGCCTTTAAAAATATTAACTTTAATTACCTTTTATTGCCATTCGATGACCGTGACTTGTGTGTTAAGTATTTTCAGATCTTCTAAGGCAGGAATGATTTGAAGAATGGAAAGGAGACATACAAAAATAGAAGGAAAGTGCAAAATGGAGTTTTTGAAGAAACTTGCAGCAACGCGATCACATGGATAACGCGGTCGCGTGCCAGCGCGAAATGGTAGTGACGCGACCGCGTGATTGACGCAAGCGCGCGCCATAAGCAAAACGCATATGATGCGGATGCATGACTGAAGCGACCGCGTGACAAGGAAAACTCCAGATGACGCGGCCGCATGACCTACGCGGACGCGCGATAGAGGCCACGCACCAGAAATTACAGAAAATACTCCCAGCGATTTATGAAGCCCTTTTTGGCCCAAATCCAAGTCCAGAAAGCACAGACTAGAAGTTATAAAGTGGGGGAATGCATCCATTCAGAGGGGGCTTGCCAATTAGTTACTTTTCATGATTTAGATGTAGTTTTTAGTGAGAGAGGCTCTCTCCTCTCTCTTAGGATTAGGATTAGGATTAGAAATTATTTTAGGATTAGGATTTCTTTTCACTTCAGGATTATTTCATCTTCATATCAGGTTCAATGTTCCTTTTATTTATTTTCTCAATTTAATTTATAGATTTCTATGTTTAACTCAACTTCTTTATTTGGCTACAACTGCCCATGTTACTTTTGATATTTTTATTAATTCAATTTGAGGCATTTCAGATCTAAGATTCTTATTTAGCTTTTTATATTATTGGCTTTAATTGATTAACTGGAAGCTCTTGAGTTACCAACTATTCATGATTGATTGTTATGTCGGCTAATTAACTGGAATTCCACTAACTCTAGTCTTTCCTTAGAATTTGGCTAGAACTTGGAAAATCCAACCAATTAGTTCACTTGACTTTCCCTTGCTTACGCAAAGGTTAACTAAGTGGGATTAATTTCCATTCTTATAGGAGTAACTAGGATAAGACTTCCGAATTTTCATATCTTGCCAAGAGTTTATTTTATAGTTAATCATTTATTTTATTTGTCCTTCAATTTACTTGTTCCCCACTTTCAAAACCCCAATTTACAAAACCCGTAACAAATAATAAGAACATACCTCCTGCAATTCCTTGAGAAGACGACCCGAGGTTTGAATACTCGGTTATCAATTTTAAAAAGGGTTTGTTACTTGTGACAACCAAAACGTTTGTAAGAAAGGTTGATTGCCTGGTTTAGTAACTATACTTACAACGAGAGTTTACTATAACTTCTGAACCATCAATCTTCAGTTCTTCAATGAACATCAAGAACATATTTTTTGAAAAATTTTTGATGCAAAGAAAACATGGAAGACACCAAACTTAGAAATCTTTAATGCTTAGACAATATGAATGCAAAGATGCACATGAAAAACAATAAAAGATACAAAACAAGAAAACATCAAGATCAAACAAGAAGACTTACCAAGGACAACTTGAAGATCATGAAGAACACTATGAATGCATGAATTTTCGAAAAATGCAAAGACAAGATAAATATGCAATTGACACCAAACTTAAAACATGACACAAAAATCAAACAAGAACACAAAATATTTTTTGTTTTTATGATTTTATGATTTTTTTGTATTTTCTTTTATTTTTTTCGGAAAAAAAACATATAGGAAAAGAAATTAAAAGATTCAAAATTTTTAATAAGAATTCCAGGAATCTTTCAATGTTAATCTAAAGCTCCAATCCAAGGGTTGGGCATGGCATAATAGCCAGCCAAGCTTTAGCATACATAGTTCAAGCATGTGAAGAGGAAGCCTCCGTTCAAAAGAAATTGGATATGGCTTTACAGCCAGCTTGGATTCAACATGCTTCATGAAACTCTGGAATCCATCCTTAAAAGTTTTGAAGCCATAAAATAATTTATTTTTAATTAAAATTTTTTCGAAAATAGGGATAAATTTTTTTTGAAAAATTTTTTAAAATAAAAAAAAGAAAATTACCTAATCTGAGCAACAAGATGAACCGTCAGTTGTCCATACTCGAACAATCCCCGGCAACGCCGCCAAAAACTTGGTGCACAAAATTGTGATCATCAACAATGGTGCCAATAAACTTGGTAGCGCTCTCAAACGTGAATCATACTTCGTCACAACTCCGCACAACTAACCAGCAAGTGCACTGGATCGTCCAAGTAATACCTTACGTGAGTAAGGGTCGATCCCACGGAGATTGTTGGTATGAAGCAAGCTATGGTCAACTTGTAAATCTCAGTCAGGCGGATAATAATCAATTATTAGGTTTTCGACTAATAATAAATAATAAACAGAAAATAAAGATAGAGTTACTCATGTAATTCAATGGTGGGAATTTCAGATAAGTGCATGGAGGTGATGTGTTCCTTCTGAATCTCTGCTTTCCTACTGCTTTCATCCAATCCTTCTTACTCCTTTCCATGGCAAGCTGTATGTAGGGCATCACTGTTGTCAATGGCTACATCCCATCCTCTCAGTGAAAATGGTCCAAATGCTCTGTCACAGAACGGCTAATCATCTGTCGGTTCTTGATCATGTTGGAATAGAATCCCTTGATTCTTTTGCGTTTGTCATCACGCCCAACAATCGCGAGTTTGAAGCTCGTCACAGTCATTCAATCCCGGAATCCTACTCGGAATACCACAGACAAGGTTAGACTTTCCGGATTCCCATGAATGCCGCCATCAATTCTAGCTTATACCACGAAGATTCTGATTAAGGAATCCAAGAGATATCCGCCCGGTCTAAGGTAGAACGGAAGTAGTTGTCAGTCACGCGTTCATAGGTGAGAATGATGATGAGTGTCACGGATCATCACATTCATCATGTTGAAGTGCAACAAATATCTTAGAATAAGAACAAGCGGAATTGAATAGAAATGAGTAGTAATTGCATTGAAACTTGAGGTACAGTAGAGCTCCACACCCTTAATCTATGGTGTGTAGAAACTCCACCGTTGAAAATACATAAGTGATGAAGGTTCAGGCATGACCGAATGGCCAGCCCCCAAATGTGATCAGAAGACCGAATAATACAATCCAAGATAAGACATCTAATACACTGGTAAAAAGTTCTATTTATACTAAACTAGCTACTAGGGTTTACAGAAGTAAGTAATTGATGCATAAATCCACTTCCAGGGCCCACTTGGTGTGTGCTTGGGCTGAGCTTAATCTTTACACGAGCTGAGACTTATCTTGGAGTTGAACGCTAAGTTGTAACGTGTTTTTGGCGTTCAACTCTAGTTCGTGACGTATTTCTAGTGTTTGACTCCAGAATGCAGCATGGAACTATCATTGAGCGCCAGTTTACGTCATCTAATCACGAATAAAGTATGAAATATTATATATTGCTGGAAAGCTCTGGATGTCTACTTTCCAACGCCGTTGAGAATGCGCCATTTGGAGTTCTGTAGCTCAAGAAAATCCATTTCGAGTGCAAGGAGGTTAGAATCCAACAGCATCAGCAGTCTTTTGTTAGCCTTCTTATCAGAGTTTTGCTCAGGTCCCTCAATTTCAGCCAGAAAATACCTGAAATCACAGAAAAATACACAAACTCATAGTAAAGTCCAGAAATGTGAATTTAGCATAAAAACTAGTGAAAACATCCCTAAAAGTAGCTAGATCCTACTAAAAACAACCTAATGCCAAAAAACGTATAAATTATCCGCTCATCAAAGAACCCACATTGCAGTACCTTTGCGGCAGTTCTTTCTCCTCCAAAATGACCTCCATAGCTAGCACTATGACAACTCCATAGGACCTCTCGTCCTTCTTCTTCTGAGATGCACCTAATAAGGATTCCATCTGAGCATTTCTTGAAGAGATAGGGTTCATCCCAAATGAAATACTTAGCATCATTGATGAGTTTTCTTCTTTGATATTTGTTGATTCCAGGGGGTAAGTCACCGGCTGCCTTAAAATTTGCAATATCTACAAACCAGGGTGCTTTGTGAACCATCATTAACTGTTCATCCGGGAAAGACTCATTTACACTTGTATCATGGGTATCATCCTTCTCACAAGGGATTCTGGATAGATGATCTGCTACCTTGTTCTCCACACCTTTTTGTCTCTAATCTCGATGTTGAATTCCTGCAATAATAAGATCCATCTAATTAGTCTTGGTTTTGATTCCTGTTTGGCAAATAGATATTTGAATGCTGTGTGATCAGTGAAAACAATAACTTTAGAGCCAATAAGGTATGATCTAAATTTGTCAAATACAAAAACTATTGCCAGCAACTCCTTTTCAGTTGTGGTATAATTCCGTTGAGCATCATTGAGGACCTTGCTGGCATGGTATATGATATGCACCAAATTCTCTTTTCTCTGTCCCAACACTGCCCCAACTGCGAAATCAGATGCATCACACATCAATCCGAATGGTAGATTCCAATCAGGTGGGGTGATGATAGGGGCAGAGGATAGCCTCTTTTTCAAGTTTTCAAATGCTAGCATGCATTTCTCATCAAAGATAAATGGTGTATCAGACATTAGGAGATTGCTTAAGGGTTTGGCTATCTTTGAAAAATCTTTAATAAACCTTCTATAAAAACCAGCATGTCCCAAAAAGCTCCTAATTGCCTTGACATCACTTGGTGAAGGTAATTTTTCAATTAGCTCTACCATAGCTCTGTCTACCTCAATGCCTTGGTTAGAGACTTTATGGCCAAAGATTATTCCATCTGTCACCATGAAGTGACACTTTTCCCAATTCAAGACTAAGTTGGTCTCTTGACATCTTTTTAATACCAAGGCAAGATGGTTTAGGCAATTAGGAAAGGAATCTCTGAATACTGATAAGTCATCCATGAAAACTTCAATGAACTTCTCTATCATATCTGAGAAGATGGAAAGCATGCAGCGTTGAAAAGTTGCAGGTGCATTACATAGCCCAAATGGCATGCGCCTGTAGGCAAACACTCCATAGGGGCAGGTGAATGATGTTTTCTCTTGGTCTCTTGGATCAACCACTATTTGGTTATATCCTGAATAACCATCTAAAAAATAATAGTATGCATGTCCTGCAAGTCTTTCCAGCATCTGATCCATGAAGGGGAGTGGGAAATGATCTTTTCTTGTGGCTTCATTGAGCTTTCTATAGTTAATACACATCCTTCATCCTGTGACGGTTCTTGTAGGGATTAGCTCATTTCTTTCGTTAGGCACCACAGTGATTCCTCTTTTCTTGGGAACCACTTGAACTGGGTTGACCCATGGGCTATCTAATATTGGATAGATTACTCCTCCCTGCCACAACTTCATGACTTCTTTCTGCACTACTTCCTTCATAGCTGGATTTAACCTTCTTTGGGGCTGAATGGAAGGTTTGGCATCCTCCTCCAAAAGTATCTTATGCATGCATATGGCTGAGCTGATTCCCTTCAAGTCAGCAAGTGTCCATCCAATGGCATCCCTATGTTTTTGTAAAACTTGAAGCAACCTTTCCTCTTGTTCTTGGCTGAGGGCTGAGTTTATGATCACTGGATAACTTCTATTTTCTCCCAAGTATGCGTACTTGAGAGTGGGTGGCAGTGTCTTCAGCTCAAGTTTGGGTACTTCTTTTCTTTCATCCTTTTCTTCTAGTGTGCCTTGAACATACATTTCAGTGGCTGCATCCTCTTCGCTTGATGTTAATTCTTCTTCTGTTACTGCTTCAAGTTTTTCTTCAAGAGTTTCTTACACCAAAGCCTCCACCGAATCTAACCTTATACATTCTCCCAATGAGTTGTGTGGGTAACTTATGGCCTTAAACACATTGAATGTCATTTTCTCCTCATGTAATCTAAGGACCAGTTCACCCTTTTGGACATTAATAATGG
This sequence comes from Arachis hypogaea, assembly GCF_003086295.3. Lineage (NCBI taxonomy): Eukaryota > Viridiplantae > Streptophyta > Magnoliopsida > Fabales > Fabaceae > Arachis > Arachis hypogaea. The sequence goes on from NC_092038.1 coordinate 102,861,396, forward strand.
CTCCAGCAGTGGCCGAGAATGGCCTTTCCAGGATGATGGAAGTCTTAGCTCCTTCCTCCATGTCTAATACTACGAAATCTGCTGGAAAGATGAAGTCTTCCACCTTCACCAACAAGTCTTCTACTATTTCATGGGGAAACTTGAATGATCTGTCTGCTAGTTGCAGGGCCATTCTTGTTGGTTTGGCTTCCTCTATCTTCATTTTTTTCATCATTGCCAAGGACATTAGATTTAAACTGGCTCCTAGATCACACAGAGCCTTTTCCACTGTGATTTTCCCTATGATACAAGGGATTTGGAAGCTCCCAAGGTCCTTCAATTTCTGGAGTAATTTGTGTTGGATGATGGCATTGCATTCTTCGGTGAGTACCACAGTTTCATTGTTCTTCCAGCTTCTCTTCTTGGTCATCAATTCCTTCAAGAACTTGGCGTAGAGTGGCATTTGCTCTATTTCTTCAGCAAAGGGTATGTTTATTTGTAGTTTCTTGAAGATTTCCAAGAATCTTGAGAATTGGTTATCCTCTCCCCTCTTTTTTAATTGCAACTGCTGGGGGTATGGAGCTTTTGAAAGGCATGGTTTGAGCGCTTCTCCTTCTTGGTGTGACATAGGGATGGAGATTCGAGCTCCCTCTTGTCCCTTGTCTTCTTCATCCATTTTCTTCTCTGGTGGTTTCTTGTGGATCTCCTTCAATTCCTTCCCATTTCTGAGGGTGATGGCTTGACATTCCTCCCTTGGTGCTGAGTTAATGTTGCTGTAATTATTGTGTCCAGGGGTTTGCTTGAATAAGAACTCAATCTGTGTTTCAAGTTTCTTGATGGCAGCATCTTGATTCTGCATGTTGGATTGCACTTCTTCCCGGAAAGCTTTACTATCTTGAATTTCTCTACATAGATTTTCAAGTAGAGTCTCAATCTTTGAAAGTCTATCCTTTGTTAGTGATGGTGGGTTGAGATTAGGTGGTTGAGAAAGGTGGTTAGGTGTGTGTTGATGGGATCTCTGTGAGGTATGTTGGTGAGTTACATTGTTGTTGGAGTTGAGGTTATGGCATCTCTGGTCTTGACCTTGGTCTTGTTGATTTCCCCAACCCAAATTGGGGTGATTTCTCCATCCAGAGTTGTAGGTTTTGGAGTATGGGTCATGGATTTGTCTAGGTAAGTTTCCAACATAGTTGGCTTGTTCCCAATCCTATATTCACTCCTTCTTGAGTTGGTGATGAAGTGATGACTGCTGCAACTTGGTTTTCCTCCACCTTCTTGGTGAGATCTGCTAGTTTCTTGGTGATCATCTTATTTTTAGCTAGCAATGCATCCACGTGGTTCAGCTCCATTACTCCTCGAGTGTTACTTCTTTCAGAGGCATAGAAGTAGTCATTCTCAGCTACTGTTTCAATGACATCTATGGCTTCTTCAATGGTTTTCTTCTTTTTTAGAGAGCCCCCTAATGAATGATCTACAGCCTTCTTTGACTCATAGGAAAGACCTTTATAGAAAATGTGAAGTTGCACCCATTCATTGAACATATCTGGTGGGCATCTTCTTGTTAAGTCCTTGAACCTCTCCCATGCCTCATAGAGATTCTCACCATCTTATTGCCTAAAAGTCTGCACCTCAGCTCTCAGCCTGTTAATTCTTTGAGGAGGGTAGAATCTTGCCAAAAAAATTTTCACCACATCTTCCCAATTTGTCAAACTCTCCTTTGGAAAGGATTCGAGCCACTTGGATACCTTGTCCATGAGTGAAAAAGGGAACAACAGCAGCCTATAGATATCCGAGTGGACTCCATTAGACTTCACAGTGTCACAAATTCTCAAGAAGGTGGTTAGATGTTGATTGGGGTCTTCTTGAGCACTTCCTCCAAATGAGCAGTTGTTCTGAACAAGGGTGATGAGCTGGGGTTTTAGTTCAAAGTTGTTGGTATGTATGGTGGGCTTCTGGATACTACTTTCACAGTTTCATGGATTTGGATTGATGTAGGAGCCTAGAAGTCTCCTTTCTTGCCCAGCATAATTTGCAGGGCCTTCTCTAGCATGGTTGTGAGCTTCTTCTTCATGATTATTTTCCAAGTTCTCTTCCATGTTGGGTTCAAAGTACTCTTCCTCTTCCTCAGTACCAACAACTCCTTTCCCTCTTGCTTCCCTCCTTAATCTCCAGAGGGTTCTCTCAGGTTCTGAATTGAAGGAAGTTGAGGTTCCCCCTCTTCTCCCTGTCATACAACTAACACAACACGCAGCAAGAGATAAAATGAAGAGGTTATTCTTGTTAGAGTGATTGTTAGTGTGAGTGATGCAAATTATCAAATAGTTAGTGGGTTAGTGAGCAGAATTGTAGATACTAACAAAGAAAGAAAGAAAAATAGAGAGGGTATAGAGGATAAGGAAGAAGTTAAACAAAGTGAAAATAAATGACTGAATAAAGTAAAAAAACAAAGGAAAAATGCTCAATCTAGTGAGCTTCCAACTTAACCATTGTTGATACAAAATCAATCCCCGACAACGGCGCCATAAACTTGATGCACGAAAACTTGTCTCTCAATAAATTTCCATTCGGCAAGTATACCGAATTTGTCGTCAAGTAAAAACTCACAATAGAGTGAGGTCGAATCCCACAGGGATTGATTGGTCAAGTAACTTTAGTTGGAAGAGTATGCTAGTTGAGCTAAACAGAGTGTAGTTTGAGAATTGCAGAAAATTAAATGATGGAAAAGTAAATAGCAGAAATTAAAGTGCAGAATCTTAAATTGGAATTTGGGGTAATGAGCATGAAAATAAATGACAGAAAATAAAGAGAATGGGTAAGATCAGAAATGGGAAATTCATTGGGCTCAAGAGATGTTGTATTCTCCGGATCAAGTTCATTTTCATCTCTTCCTCAATCAATGCATCTATTGATCTCCTTGGCAATCTTAGGTGATTAGATTCCAATTCCTTGGTAATCCAATCTCTCTAAGCTTGAACAATTGCCCAATTCCTTGATTTAATTGCTCATGGGAAGAGATGAAGTATAGTCACTGATTATACCACATGTATTTCCAAATCAAAGTGTTAGGAGGATTACATGTCACTATATCCACCCAGACCCCAATTTGGTCCAACATGAGAAAGCATTTCTAGCACGATCTCCTCATCCCTTTTCTAAGGCTCAGAGGAGATCCAATTATGGAGAGTTTCTTTTCCAAGACAACTAACCAATTGAATTAAGATCGAAAGCTTTCTAGTAAATCAAAAGAGAAGAAAGAAGAAGAGAATGAAAACTATAATTGATCCATCAAATTACAACAGAGCTCCCTAACCCAATGAAAGGGATTTAGTTGTTCATAGCACTAGAAATGGAAAATGGCAGAAAATAATACATCCTAGCTAAAAGTGCAGAAAAGTAAATATACAAGGAGTAGTTCTCCAAAGTGCCAAGCTCCTCTATAGTTCAAAACTACTCCTATATATACTACTCCTCTTGATCTTCTAGTGATTTCTTCAAGTCTTGGATGTGGGCTTTGGATCTTGAGTTGAAGCAGTTCCAATCTTTAGTGGGCCCAGCTTGCAAAGAGTATGAATTAGGCAAGGGCGTTAGTGAAGTTAACGTTAAGTGACATTGTGGGTTCGAGAATGTTAGTGGCAATCACAATTTTCACTAACGTTCCAACCCCATATAGCCTACGTTAACTCCAATGTTAGTGGCACTAACGTGACCACTAACGTTGCCTTGTAAATCTTTGCTAGCGTTATTGGGACTCATCTTTCCCAATAACGTTGGCTTATAACCCTTTGTCCTACGTTAGAGTTCACGTTAGTATAACTAACGTGGCTCTTAACATGGTTATGCCTCACCTTCGAGAGCGTTAGTAACACTTACCTTTGTCACTAACGCTCAAAGTGCCCCTACTCTCCACGTTAGAGCTCACGTTAACTAAGTTAACGTGGCCACTAATGTGGTAGTAATGCCATCTTCCAATATTAGTGACAAAGGTAAGTGTCACTAACGTTGGCTCATCAATCTCAGCTCTACGTTAACTTTTACGTTAGTGGTCTTAACGTGACCACTAACGTGGGCAATGCTAGTTGATCCAACGTTAGTGACAAAGGTGAGTGTCACTAACGTTGGGATTGTTCCTCTCTTCCACGTTAGAGTTCATGTTAACTAAGTTAACGTGACTCTTAACGTGGCTCATTGCCAATTCTTGGAACGTTAATGGTGTTCACGTTTACCACTAACGTTGGAGCTTTCTTTTGTCTCCACGTTAACTACCACGTTAACTTAGTTAACATGGCAATTAACGTGGGCTTATGATGGCTTCGCAGGCGTTATTGGTGATCACTTTTCTCCTTAACGTTGTAAGCTATTTACCATTCCACGTTAGTGGTCACGTTAATTAGATTGCAATGGCGCCGTTGCCGGGGAATTGTAATGGTGTTGTGTTATTGGTTATTGTATATATGTGAATATTGTGAATATGTTTGCTTTTTGCTTCTTTGTTAGTTTTTAGTTTGTTCTCTTTATTTGTTATTATTTTTTGTTTTTGCCCTCTCTTGCTAGCATGAATTCTCACTTTGGCTGCCTATGAGTATGATTACAATTATATTGTAGGTGATGAGAGCTATAATGATAATGTGTATCAAGGATGGGATAACCAAAGGTGGGAGGAGCCATATGCATATGATCAATCCTCATGGCAACAACCTCCACCAATGCACTATGAAGAAGAGCCATTCTTTAATGCATATCAACCCAATGGCTATGGTGAATCTCCTTGTGACTTTCAAGAACCACCACCATATGCCTATGATCCATATCCTCAACATAACTCTCAACCATACTCACAAGCCCCTTCTTATCAACCACCTTCATATGACCCTAATCCATATCCATCCTACCAACAACCATATGAGCAATATGAACCACACATAGAGCCACCACCACTCCAACATCAACATTTTCAAGAGCCACCTCCTCCATATTATTACCAAGATGAACCACCTCCAATAAATGAAAATTTTCAACCACAAGATGAATTCTACCTTCCACCACAACCTCCCATGGAAGAATATTCTTATCCATTGATCCAAGAGCCACATGATCCTAATCATATTATCCAAGAGGAACAAGAGTCAAGGGATCCTCTCAAAGAAGCATTGGATCAATTTCAAGCAACCATGGAGTGTGTTGTGCAACAAGTGGAAAGAGTGGAGAATATTAAACCACCACAACTCTACCAAGAAGAACCATCTTCCTACTATGAACCCTTCCCCCAAAATGATGAATCCTTCCATCCACCCCAACCTCCAATGGATGACATCCTTGGTGTTCTTGTTCAAGGGCAAGAAGAGATGAAAAGGGATGTGCAAAATTTCATGGCCGCCTTGGATGCGGTAACAAATCAATTAGCCTCCCAATGCTTGAACACTCAAGGAACTCGCATGGCTACATGCGGAGAATTGAATGAAGAACATAGCATGAAGGAGAGATTGGAAACTCCGGTGGGAAATGAAGGAAGTTGCTTTGTATTGGAACAATTGGAGGAAGCTTTAATTGTTGAAGACAAGGAAGAAGTGGTAGAAGACTTAGGAGATGCAGAGCCTCCATGGGAACATAGAGTTGAAGAAAACCCCTCCAAGATGATTGAAATTGATGCTAGGGAGGAAAGTGCACACCTTCCAAGGCATACTCCATATGAAGACTTGGATGGGATAGAGAAAGGATTGAGTTTCCTTGGTGATAAAGATCAAGCATCAAGTCTTAGTGGTAAAGAATCCTTTGAGCATGAAGAACCTTCTCCGGTTGGATTTGAAAGCGTTGAGGAGGTAAATTTTTCTCACCCTCCCTATTATGATTTGAGTAAAGGAAAAGGTTTAGATAAAATTGTTGAACAAAGGATTGAGATCAAGGGATCTTGTGAAGAGGTGAAAGTCCCTAGAAATAGAATAACGAGGGTTGGTTATGCTTTGTCAAGAACTTTGGAAGCATCTTCGCCTAGGTTGCCATCTACATCTTCATTTAAGTGGGTGAAATTCATTTCTATTAGCTTCATTATCCCACTTGAATATGGTTTGCTTGAAACGGATGGCCAACTTAGGGAAGTTTGTGGGATGAAGCATAAGCGGAAAAGGTTTTGTGGTGGGCGTTGCAAATCAAGGCTTATTATGGTTGATGCATCAAACGTGAGATATAAAGGTTGGAGTAGTGCTCAAATAGATGGGTCTAGGAGGATTGTTGGCCACTGTATAGAGAATTCACCTTACTCACCACCCGATTGGACTAATAATGATGATCAACCTCAAGACGGGTGTGAAAACAAAGTGTGGGATCCCAGATTACAAGAAGAGGATCAACTTTGGGAGCCCCAAGCTTGTGAAGAACTCCATCAACACTTGGCTCAATCCATGAAGAATCTTGGGGCACAATGGAGAACCAAGCATTGGTTTGAATTCCAAGATGAGTACAAGCACAAGCCACCTTGATAAGGAGCTCCCCATAAGTCCAACTTAAGGACAATAAATAAAAGTGCTAGGTGGGAGACACCCCACCATGGTAAACTCTTTCCATACTCTTTTAGTTTTGTTAATAAGTGACTTAGAGTTGCCATTGTAGGTAGATTCTCATTTTCATTTTTATCTTTTGTAAATATTGGTAGAATTAGTTTAATTTCTTGTTTTTATTGTTTTATTGAGTTTAGTTAGTAGTATAGTATGTTGAATAAGGTTCTAGGGTGTTTTGGTAGCTATTTGGAGGATTGAAAGGCTTGGATTGGTGTAAGAACTTAGAAAAAAAATTTTGAAAAACAGAACACCATCCACGCATGCGCGCACATAATGCGTACGCGCACCTGAGCATTTTTCGACCATCCACGCGGACGCGCACTGTACGCGTACGCGTGGATGCAAAATTTCACCTCCAGCCAAAAAACCCGAGAGTTAGGCCTGCACTGTGCGAACATTGGGCCTAAGGCACAAGTCTATGCACGCGTGCGCGCACCTGGCGCGTACGCGCACATGATCTTAAATTGGCAATGCACGCGCACGCACACTGTGCGCGCGCGCGTCGATTGCACGATCCACATTCCTGGTACTTTTACCCGAGAGTTGTGCCACTTTTGGGCCAACATTATGCCTCCGGCCTAACTCGACGCACACGTGCGCGCACCTGGCGTGTACGCGTCCTTCGACCAATATACCCATCGACGCGTAAACGTGCATGACGCGCACGCGTCGGTAAAAAAATAAAAAAAAAAAAAGAAAAGAGTTTTTTCTCCCCTTCCATTTTCTTTTGCTTATCACATTCGCATACTTCTACTCTTCCCATTTTCATTTAGTTTTTGTAGCATGTTTTCATTTTTTTTTTCTAAGTCATTTTAATAATGGTGTTGCATCTTCCTACTCAATTGTTGAGGATTCCTTGCATTATTTTGGTGCTTCTTGACTTGTTTGATATTGTTGGGTGATGAAACTTTTAAATCAATGCTTCATCTTGTATGACCCTTGTGTCCTTGTGCATTGATATGACCTCATATTGTCTTTCATGACCCACTTCTTTTTATTTGATCTTGATGCTCAATATACTCTTCATGCTTTAACTTTACTCTTGCATCAAGTATCAGTTGATATGCCTTTTTCTTATATTGATTTCTCACTCACATGTTGTAGCTACCATGTAGTAGAGAATCATACTCTTGTTTGGCATTAGCCTCCGCCTATGTTCTACTTACTTTGATATCTTTGTTGTAGGCTTAATTTTCTTTCCTTTTCTTTCCTTTTAGGTTGGCCACCATGGAGGGAGAAAGGAAAAGCTTTTACATGGGGCAACAAACAAGTCCTCCGTGCAACCTTCTGAAGGAGCTCATCAATTGTAGCAACCCGTCCACCTTGCTCTTCTTTGCATGCACCGAGGACGGTGCAATCTTCAAGTGCGGGGAGGTCGTCTAACCGATCTCCATGGGTAACAATTTTCTTTTTGAACACCAATGTTAGTTAGTTATTGCATTTGCATGATAGGTTGCATGTTAGTTAGAATTTGTACATATTTTACTACCCTCTTCTTATTAGGACTACTTGGTTAGGGTGATGATTTCTTTCCCAAGAAACCGTTTTAGGGCACCCTACCAATTTGAAAAAATACTTTGTGGAACTCGCTTGAAAGAATGTATTTTGGAACATGGTTTTTGAGCTAAGAACACAAGCAAGTGAGTTTTGAGCCTAATTGTGTGGTTACATCTTATAACCACTTATCTTTCCTTCTTGTGTGCATTATTCTCTTTCTATGAATGTAATCTTTGATTTGTTTGATTCTTTATGTCCATTATTTTGTGTATTCATGCATTTATATGATTGAGGCCATCATTTCATTAGCTCACTCACCCAAATAGCCTACCTTTTATCAACCATTGTTAGCCAATTTGAGCCTACGCTTAACCCACTTTGTTCTTAATTTAGCACATTACAAGCCTTAAAGCGAAAAAAATAAATGTCCTTTGTTTGGATCTTTGATTGGCTTAGGCTAGTGAGTGTGAGTGTCATTCAAGAGTGGGAAAATTTTGGGACATTGGTTGGGATAAAAGGGTATTTGTGTTTTGTATTTTTATATTGGGGAATTGGGTACATACTCATGTATTGATTAAATGTATAGACCTTATGCATTGATGTTCTTGTATATAGTTTGAAAGAAAAAAAGAAAAAAATGAAAAGAAAAAAAGAAATAAAAGGGAGAAAGAAAAAAAAGGAAAAGAAAAAAATGTATATAGAAAAAGAAAGAAAAAAAGAAAAGCAATAAATGGGACAAAATGCCCCAAAGTGAAGCTCAATAAGAATCAATGCATAAGTGTTGTGAAATGAAAAGAAAATGCATGAGTATGTGAAAAAGTGAGGAATGGGTAGTTAGATTAGTACGTAATTGTATAGGTCATTATATAGGTTAGGTGGGAAAGTTTAATTTAATCAAAGATTCAAATCCTAAGTCCACTAGCCATATATGATCCTACCTTGACCCTAGCCCCATTACAACCTAAAGAAAAAACCTCATGATACATGTATGCATGCATTGAATAATTGTTGATTGTTAGAAGATAAACAAATCTTGGAAAGCATGATTAGGGGAGAATTGAGAGAATCAACCCCAAACACCGAGCGACTAGAGTGCAAACACTTCTGGTGAGGGTTCGATGCTCAATTCCTTAATTCCCGGCTTTCACGAGCGTTCTTCTTGCAAGTCTATGTGAACTTCATGTTTATACTTCAATTGGTAGGACTCATGAATTGTTATATGATCTTGGCCCTACTTGTGCATATATGTCTTGGAGATTGATTTATTTTTAACCAAGTAGGTAGAATCATTTTTGCATTTAGTTGCATGCATATAGTTTCTTTGCTTTGAATAAGTGTCATATCCCTTATTTCATTCTTGGTTTAGCATGAGGACATGCTAAGGTTTAAGTGTGGGGAGGTTGACAAACCCCAATTTGACGGTTTATCTTGTATTGAATTTAGAGTATTTTGTAGACCTTTTCTCACATTTACCCAATGAATTAGCATGGTTTTGTATATTCTCCTTTAATTGTGCTTAAGAGTGAAAACATGCTTTTTAGGACTCAAAATAGATAAATTTAATTCACCTTGACTCTATTAGATGCCTTGATATGTTTGTTAAGTGATTTAAGGTTTAGGGGGCAAAGATTGGATCAAGGGAATGAAGAAAGAAAGCATGAAAAGTTGGAGAACTCATGAAGAAATGAAAGAACCGGAAAGCTGTCAAGCCGACCTCTTCGCACTTAAATGACCATAACTTGAGCTACAGAGGTCCAAATGATGCGGTTCCAGTTGGGTTAGAAAGCTAACATCCGGGGCTTTGAAACGATATAAGATTTGGCATAGTTGCTACACGTATGGTGGCGCGCACGCGCATAGTACGCGCACGCGCCGTTGCTGCCACCTGGTTCACTTAATGCAATCCGTGGGCCAGCGAATTCTCAAGCCTTGTGGGCCCAATCCAACTCATTTCTGATGCTATTTAAGCCAAGGATTGAAGAGGGATGAGGCATCTAGTTACCATTAGTCATAGTTTAGTTTTAGAAGTAGTTTCTAGAGAGAGAAGCTCTCACTTCTCTCTAGAATTAGGATTAGGATTAGGATTAGTTCTTAGATCTAGGTTTTAATCTTTGCTTTCTTCTACTTCTACCTTTCAATTCTTTGTTGTTACATTCATCTTCCTCTGTTGTAACTTCCTTTATGTTGTTCTTATACTTTGATTGTAGATCTACTATTGTTCCTTCCATTTTCTTTCAATTCAATAAGAGGTAATTCATAATAATTGTTCTTCTTTGCTTTTCTATTGTTGATCTCTTGCCTTTGTAGTTAGATCTCTCTTTAATTCTTGCAATTTATGTTGTTTACTTTTATTGCCTTTTATGTGTTTGTTGAAATGCCTCTTCTAGATATAGTGTAGATTTTGTTCCTCTTGGCCTAGGTAGAGTAATTAGTGACACTTGAGTTATCTAATTCCTTTGTTGATTGGTAATTGGAGAGATTGCTAATTGGTTTGGAGTGCACTAAAGCTAGTCTTTCCTTGGGAGTTGGCTAGGACTTGTGGCTCAAGTCAATTCATCCACTTGACTGTCCTTTATTTAGTAAGGGTTAACTAAGTGGTAGCAATGAACAATTCTCATCACAATTGAGAAGGATAACTAGGATAGGACTTCCAGTTTTCACACCTTGCCAAGAGCCTTTTATAGTTGTTAGTTTACTTTCTTGTCATTTATCTTTCATGCCTCTTATCAAAACCCCAAAAATAACTCACGACCAACGACAAGACACTTTATTGTAATTCCTAGGGAGAACGACTCGAGGTTTGAATACTTCGGTTTATAAAATTAGGGGTTTGTTACTTGTGACAAACAATCTTTTGTATGAAAGGATTTTTGATTGGTTTGGAAACTATACTTGCAACGAGAATTCATTTGTGAAATTCTATACCGTCAAAAATCCAATCATCACTAACGTGGTTCTTCCTTGCTTCTTTTGTCCTGAAATCAAGCAAATAAAGTGCATCAAAGCTCTAGCCAAAGTCATGAGATTATGCATCATCAATTTATCATTCAATTCTAGCAAAATCCTCATGAAATCATGTGAAATTCACAATAGTTGCTTGAATCAAGGTGTAAGTGTATTTTCATCCAAAACTTGCCTTATTCACTAAGAAAATGCATGAAACTACCTTAAAACAGTAAAGAAAAGGTCAGTGAAACTGGCCTAGATGCCCTGGCATCACACGCATGACCCTGAAAAGCTCCAAACTCCATTCATGAATCCTCCTCTTTTGCATGCTTTTGTCCTCACTTCTTCAATCCATACTTGTCTTGTAAGCCTGGAATCACTCAACAAACATATTAAGGCGTCGAATGGGATAAAAGTGAATTAAATTTAGCAAATTAAGGGCCAAAAAAGCACATTTTTAATATTAAGCACAATTTAGGAGAAATTCACAAAACCTTGCTATTTCAATGAATAAATGTGGGTTAAGTTGATAAAATCTACTCATTTCAATATGAAATAAACCATCAAATTGTGGTTTATCAGGAATACATACTGTGGGAGGGCTTGTCCCACGTGCAATTTGGATGACTACATTTTCCTTAATTTTTTCAGCACAAGTTAGTTGAGTCCTCGTTTATAAAGTTGCCCTTGTATCACCACATACTTAGCTGCTTCTCTTCTCGTTGCTCTAGCTTTTTTCTCATCTTCACAGAGTTCACCACCTTCCAAGAAGTGAAGAATTAGATTCATCCATGAAGGAGGCTTCAGCACTTGGGTTACGCACAGGGCTACCGATGGCCCCGTTGCTAATCCCTGAATCAGAGATCGGTTTCCCGTGCTGGGTTTCATGCTTGCCAGTTTTGACAAGAGGTCGGCCTTGGCGTTCTTTTCCTTGGGTACATGCTGAATCGGTACCTCTTCAAAATCCTTACATAGCTTCTTCACTTTCTCTCAATATTTCCTAAGTGGGAAATCTCTGGCTTGGTAGCTCCTGTTGACTTGGGAGGTAACAATTTGAGAATTGATGTTGACTTCAACTTTCAATGTGCCGACCTCTTTGGCTAAAATTAAGCCTTCTATTAGGGCTTCGTACTCCGCCTAGTTGTTGGAAATCGGGAAGTTGAACTTGATTGATTGCTCATAAATCACTCCCGCTGAGCTTTCAAGCATTATCCCTGCTCCCCCAAACGCTTGGTTGGAGACTCCGTCAACATGGAGCTTCCACCATGTATCCGTGTTCCCGGGCGCATTCCCCGTCCCTTCTACTAGAAAGTCTGACCTTGCCTGGGTCTTGATTGCATGTCTAGGTTCATATTACAGGTTGTACTAGGATAATTCGACCGCCCATGTCATCATGCGGCCTGCCAAGTTGGGTTTTTGTAGAACTTGGTGAATGGCTTGGTCAGTTCTCAGAATGATCGGGTGACCTTGAAAGTACTGCGTCAGCCTTCGAGACGAGATCAATAGGGAATAGGCTAGCTTCTCCAGCTTGGTGTATCTTAGCTCCGCCCCTTGGAGCACCTTACTGATAAAATATACTGGCTACTAGATCTTGTCTTCTTCTCGAATGAGGACAGCCACCATGGCTTGCTCCATCACTGCCAAATACAAGAACAAGGGTTCACCTTCTTTTGGCTTGCCGAGAACAGGGGATGCTGAAAGTATTCTTTTGAAGTGGTTAAATGCCTCCTTACAAGCCAGAGTCCTTTCGAAGGCTATTCCCTTTTTCATCAGATTAAAGAAAGGTAGGGCTTTTGCTGCCGATGCTCTGAGGAAACAAGATAAGGCTGTGAGCCTCCCCGCCAGCCTCTACATTTGTCTTAAGGATGACCTCACATTTGTCCGGGTTGGCCTCTACCCCCCTTTGTGTTATCATGAAGCCCAAAAACTTCCCGGCTTCCATGGCAAATGCGCATTTAAGGGTTTTGAGCCTCATGTTGTGATTCCGAAGCGCCTCGAAGATGACTTCGAGGTTGCCAACTAGGTTACTCGGCTCAGCTATTTTTACTAGACATAATTGATAAACCACTATTTTATGGTTTATCTTGTGCTCAATTGAGTGGTTTTTATCAACTCTTTACCCACTTATTCATATGATTTGCATGGTTTTACATTCTCCTTCCTGATTTTGTGCTATGACTGAAAACATGCTTCTTTGCCTTTTATTTTCTTTTATTTAAATCCTCTCTTGTTATCATTCGATGCCTTGATATGTGTATTAAGTGATTTCAGGGATTACAGGGCATGAATGGCTCAGAGGATGGAAAGGAAGCATCCAAAAGTGGAAGGAATACAAGAAGTTGAAGAAACTGCTAAGCTGTCCAGCCTGACCTCTTCGCACTCAAACGGTCATAACTTGAGCTATAGAGATTCAAAGGACGCGGTTCCAGTTGCGTTGGAAAGCTAACATCCGAGGCTTCGCAATGATATATAATTTGCTACAGCTGCTCCAAAGTTAAGTGACGCGAACGCGTGGATGACGCGTCCATGTCGCATCTGCGAATCTCATTCCACGCAAACGCGTGGACGGCGCTTCCGCATCACTTTTCCGCGACCTGTACGTACCAGATTTCAAAATTAGCGATTTTTGGGTTGTTTCTGACCCAGTTTTCGGCCCGGAAAGCACATATTAGAGGCTATAAAATGGGGGAATGCATCCATTCATAATCATGCTTTCATAATACACTTTTTACAATTTAGATGTAGTTTTCAGAGAGAGAGGCTCTCTCCTTTCTCTTAGGATCTAGGATTAGGATTCCTCTTAAAGAATTTAGGATTTATTATTTCAACTTACAATTTTTCTGCGCTCCAGGTTCAATATTCCTTTTACTTTTGATCTCTCTTTTACTTTCAGATATTTTGATGCTTGTATTACTTATGTTGCCTATTTGGCTTATGAACTTCTCCATGTTAGATTTGACTGCTTTTATTAATGCAATTGAGGTATTTCAGATTTATGATTGCTGTCTTTTATTTATATAAATAATTTAGATTTTTCTCCTTTTGGTATTGGTTAAGAAATCAGTAACTCAGGAGTTATTAGATTCAACGTGATCGATAACCACTATCTTTACTAATTAGCTTGATCTTCTATAATCCCAATCTTTTCCTAGGAATTAACTAAGATTTGAAGATCAACTTAATTAGTCACTTGACCTTCCCTTGCACTAGCAAAGGTTAACTAAGTGGAATTAAGATTCAATTTTCATCATCATTGATAAGGATAACTAGGATAGGACTTCCAATTTCTCATACCTTGCCAAAAGTTTATTTTACAGTTATTTATTTATTTTACCTACCATTTAAATTACTTGTTACTCATCTTTAAAAACCCAAAATTTTGCCTTTTTCATAGCCAATAATAAGTCATACCTCCCTGCAATTCCTTGAGAAGACGACCCGAGGTTTAAATACTCGGTTATCAATTTTATTGGGTTTGCTTAAGTGACAAACAAAACTTTTGTAAGAAAGGACTTTTGTTGGTTTAGAAGCTATACTTGCAACGGGAATTTATTATAAATTCTAGACCACACAAAAGTTCTCTCTTCAATCATCGACATATACCTCAACTGAGTTGTCGATGATGTTAAAAACTTTGTTCATCATCCTCTGGTAGGTAGCTACTGCGTTTTTCAGTCCGAATGGCATTACTTTATAACAGTAGGTCTTAGTTGGCATTATAAACGTCGTTTTCTCCTCGTTAGGATGACGCATCGAGATTTGGTTATAGCCAGAGTACACGTCCATGAAGCTTAGGAAATGGTATCCTGTTGCTACGTCTACCAGGGCGTCGATGTTCAGGAGGGGAAAGAGTCCTTTGGACACGGCTTATTGAGATCTGAGTAGTCGACGCACATTCTCCATCTTCCATTGGCCTTCTTAATGAGAACCACATTTGACAACCACATCAAGTACTCTAGTTCCCTAATAAATCTTGCTTCTAATAGGTTGGCCGCCTGTTTGGCCACCTTGTTAGCCCTTTCCTGTGATATCTTCCTTTGCCGCTGCGCTACCGGCTTAACATTTGCCTTTACGGCAAGTCAGTGAGACATAAACTTAGGGTCTACCCCTGGCATATCGGCCGGAGTCCAAGAGAATAGGTCACTGTTTGCTCTGACAGTCTCTATGAGGGGTCCTTTTAGCTCATGCGAGAGGTTTCTATTTATGAAAGTGAACTTTTTCGCCGTTTTGGCAACCCAAAATTTCTCTAGATCGCCTTGGGGTTCTGGCCTTGACTTGTCGTCTATTCTTGCATCTAAATCAGCCAGGAACACCCCAGATGCCTCTTTTGACCTCTTTCTCAAAGAAAGACTGGCATTATTGTAAGCGATTGCCGTTTTTAGGTCTCCCCTGATGGAAACAATGGATCCATTGTCAGCCACAAACTTCATTATTAGAAACTTGGTGTATTTGACCGCTGAGAATTCATTGATGGTTTTCTTCCAAGGATGACATTGTAGGCTGTGGAGTCTCTCAGAACAACAAACTCCGCCATTACCTACCTCTTCTTTTTGCTGGTTCTAATGCAGATTAGGAGACAGATTATCTCGTCCGACCTTATGTAATTGTCACCCAGACCAATGACCCAATGCTAGTGGGTCTTGAGGTCGGCTTCTCTGAGCCCCAAGGTGTCAAACATGTTCTTGAACAAAATATTGGAGTCGGCTCCTGCGTCAACGAGAATTCGTTTAACCAAGCCCGTGATCACCATGGGCAGATTCTTGGGGTGATCATGGCACCACCGATCTTCGGGTCGAAGGTTATCGCGGGAGGTTCCTTGTATGGGGCTTTGGGATTTCTCGTTGACACAGTTAGGACTTAGCGTCCTTCTTTGCTACCGATTTTGACTTCGGGGGTGCATCTCGGGGCATTGTTAGGATTTTCATTAATGACTACCGTCGGGGCATTTTAAGGATTTACATTGATCACTTGCCTTGGCTTCACGGTGCAGCTTCGGTCCTCCTCAGATCGTTCATGTTCTCTTCTTCTCGGCTCTCTTATGAACTGGGCAACTTAGTCAACTTGCCTTCACTAATGGCATCTTCTAAGGCGTCCTTTAGGTCGAAACAGTCTTGGGTTTTGTGGCAAAATCCTTTATAGTAGCCACAGTACAAGATTTTATTCCTGCCTGTCTTGTCCTTTAGCTGCTAGGGTTTTGATAAGATGCCTTTGTTCGCAATCTGTTGATAGACTTCCACTGTGAGGGCCGTGAGGGAGGTATAGTTTGTGAACTTCTCCACTCGAGAAAATGGCTTGGGCTGCTTCCCTGATTTCCCTTCCTTCGGTATCTCTCTTGGTTTATCTGCATACATGGGTTGGCGAGGAGGTGGGCTGGTCGGTAGCCGCTTATTAGCCACCACCAGTTGGCTAACCTCCTCATCATTAATGTATTCTCTGGCCACATTCTGGATCTCTTGCATGGTCCAGATGGGCTTGATGGTAAGGTGCTTCCTGAAGTCTTCATTCAGTAAGCCATTCGTCAAGTACAGACTGGCTACGGAGTCGGTCAGCCCATCGATTTCTAGGCACTCATCGTTGAACCTATCCAGAAATTTTCTGGTCGGCTCCTTAGCTTTTTGTGTGATACCCAGCAGGTTGATTGGGTGTTTGGCCTTGGCAATGCGTATGGTGAACTATGCCAAAAAGTTGCGGGATATGTTTGCAAAAGCTGTAGTGGACTCTTGCGGGAGCGCATTAAACCACCGTATTGCTGGGACCGCCAGTGTTACAGGGAAAGCTTGGCATCGGACCGCGTCACCAACACCCTCTAAATTCATTTTGGCATCAAAGGCTATTAGGTGTTCCTGTGGGTCTTTGGTCCCGTCGTACCTCATGTCCGTAGGCTTGTGAAAGTTCTTTGGCAGCCAGACCTTGAGGATCGAGGGATGGAAAGGGGTCACACCCCTGATGATGAGGTCCCGTCATTTTCTCGCTCTCTCCCTGCGGGTCTCTTCATGTTCTTCCAACCAGTCTTGGGTAGTATGTGATCGAGCGTTAGTTTGTGTTCTTTTGTTGTTTCTTTGGGGGCTCCTTCCCGTGGTTCCCACCTCTTTGGGGGAGATTGGGTGCGAGATAGACTACGATGAGAGTCTCTTCCGTGCTCTGGGCAATAGCGATCCCTCGCCACTAAATCTCTTTCGAGGTTTTGCACCCAGTGGCGCAGCTCCTATGTTATCTTTGTGTTGTCTTCACCAGTGCCGCCAAAAGGGCGTCTCTCGTGGGAGCTAGAGGGTGGGTCGTCTCTACGGGAACCTACTCCTATGCGCTCATGGGAAGACGCGACGGAAGCTAACCTACTCATCAGGCGGGTTTCTTCCACCTCGCGCACGTTATCTCCTTCTTCTCCCAGAAGGAAATCTATTCACATCAGGTCCCTATAGACGGTGCCAATGTTCTTCTGCTCGGTTGCTTGACGGATCAGGTTGGTGGGTTGATGGAGCAGAGATTTGAGAAGGTTAGGACCTGAGCGCAAGCTGAGAAACTGGAGCCTGGTTTAGTCGTTGATTAGACAACGGGTGAGAACCACCTGCAAGGACTCCAATGCTCAAGTTAGGGTCTGTACAAGAAGGCGGTGTATTTGAATTAGGGTAACGTACCAGTGGGAGGGGTAGGTCCCTCCCCTCTTATAGTTCGTATTCGGGTGGACCCTTTGTGGCTAGGTCTACCTTCCTAGAAACTTTTGTTAGCTATCCAGGTTCCACGTGGAGGAGATGAAGGCAAGTCACCTCCTAGCTCGGGTTGAGCGACCCGTTGGGTTGGCCGCTCATGCCCGGACCCTGGTCACTGATGGGCTGGGCCGAAATAATTTCCAATTCCAACATCCTCACCACCACCACCCTTTGTCTTCAACAAAACACTTTTATACTCTCTAGTTTTAGGAATTTTGCAAGTGTCGCAGCTTTCATCAACCTTTCTATCCTATTGCAATACAAAATCCTCACTTCCCTCAAGTTGGGCAAACCTATGAAGTCGTCTTCTATACTTCAGATGGCATCTAGTCTTCCCAAGCCATATAGAATCAAACATTGAAGGTTTTGAAAGTGATGGCAATGGCGGCGACAACGAAAGTGAGAGGTTCAGACATTAAGGCGGAAGAAGAAAAAGGGGGAGTAAAACGATGTCATTTATGCATAAATTGTAAAATGACATCGTTTAATTGAGCCACGTTATTTTTCTGTGATGAAAATGGATAGAGGGACCAACTTGAGTCACGCTGATGGACGGAAAACGTATCTGCACAAACTACCGGCAAGTATACCGGGTCACGTCAAGTAGTAAAACTCATATGAGTGAGGTCGATCCCACAGGGATTGATGGATCAAGCAATTTTAGTTGGGTGATGAGTCTAGTCAAGCTAATATTGAAAGGGGTTTGGTGAAATTGAATGAGCAGAAAGTAAATCCACAATGAAAGTAGAGCAACAAAATGTAAAGTACTGGAAACATAAATGCTAGAAAGTAAAGGACTAGAGAATTAAATATTGAAAAGTAAATGGGCAAAAGCTTAAAGTGCAAGAAACTTAAATGAGTTGAATCTTAAATTGCAAGAAATGTAAATAACTTGAATCTTAAATTGCAAGAAAGTAAAGGCACAAATATAAATGGCAATAGAAACATAAAGTGCATGAAAAGTAAAGGGGGACTTGGGTGTTGAGAAAACTAAAAGAAGCAGTAAACAATTGCAATTAAATTGAATTCAAGGTAATCTAAATTGAAGAAAATCAAATAGAAAGATTCATTAGGGATTGGAGATATTATAATCGATCATGAATCAAATGGGTATTAACTTCATTCTCAATCATATGAAGTAGATCTATGGCGGATTGTAATTAATTGGATCCCAATTCCTTGGCAATCCAATCTCTCTAATCACAATCAATCTTGCCAATTCCTTGATCTAATTGTCATGAGAAGAGGTTAAGTGCATTCTCTTATCCATAAACCACACAAATTCTCAAGACCTCAATTCCTCTCGAATGGTGCTGGTCAAGAGAATTGTGAAGGATAGAGCTCTAATTCTAATGCCTATGATTCCCCTTCCAAGGCTCACACAAGCATTCAATTGATTCAAACCCCCTTCTGGAGTGAGTGAATCACAATCAATATAGAAGATATCCTTTAGCTACAACAAGCGGATTGAAAAGAATAAGAATTTCATTTAATCATGAGAATTACAATAGAGCTCCTCTTCTAATGAAATGGGGGTTTAGTTCATCATTGCTCAGTCAAAACAAAAAGGAAAAGAAAGTCCGTAAAAGAAAGAAAAGTACAAAAGAAAATGATATCAGGGTTTCCCAATTAGGGTCCCTGCTTCCCAGCCTTCTTTCTACTTCAAAATCTATCCTATTTATACACTTTCCCAATCAATCTTCAAGTCTTTGGATGTGGGCTTTGACCTTTGTTGAAGTAAATTAGGAGTGGCTTTTAGTGACGTTGACATGGGCGTTAGTTAACTAACGTTCATAAGCTTGCATGGGTGCCATTGAAAATGAGATCATCATGGAATGTTCGTAGCAACGTTGGTGAGCCATCTTGGCCACCAACGTTGCTCACCCTTATATAAGCAACGTTCGTGGCAACGTTGGTGAGCCAACTAGGGCCACCAACGTTGCTTAGTCCTCCTCCTTAGGCAACGTTTGTAGCAACGTTGGTGAGCCAGCAACTTTGGCCACCAACATTGTCTCCTTTGCTTTTTCTTTGTCCTTGCTTCTTCTTATCTATCATCAACCAAACAAAATGCATCAAAGTATTGCCATAATCATAAGATAATGCATCATTCATTGCATCAAGTAAGTCTTGCATAAATCTCATGAAATTGCACATAATTAATAATGTTTAATTGAATCAATACAAGCATATATTTTTCATCCAAAGCTTACTTATTGCTTAAGAAAGTACATAAAACCAAATGAAAACTAATGAAAAAGGCTTGTACTAGCTTAAGATGCCTAGGCATCACATGCTTTAAAATTTTAGAATATAATTCGGATTAATTAAAAATTGAAAAGCTAAATTGAATAAAAAATCAAATTTTAGAACCATTTTGAGTATTACCTCACCTTTTGAGACATAAATATACGAAGAGGGGCTCTCTCCTTAGCTTGACTTGGTTAATAATGTGTCCTCGTCTCATACTTGTAAATTTACCTTAAAAGCAGCGGGTTTAATTGGACATGTGGACTTATGTCTAACTCTTTTTGGTTCTATCTTCGGCTTCCTACTGGTGCGGTGGGTTTGAAGGTGGAGATTATTGATATAATGAAGTTGACCTTCGAATTAATGATACATTGTTTTTTAACAATTTTTTTAATCTCTGGCGTATCTAATCTACTATCCCTGATAACGTCAAACTAGAGATATTGAATTGTAACTGTGAGCTGAACTCCTCTCAAGAGCCAGGCTGGGTGTGGATATCCCCTCTTCTATGCTGTATGTATTCGACGAAGATTGGATATACTTGGGTTTTGGAGAGATTAGTTCTTTGTGACACCACTCTTAACTGGAATTGGTTTGGAAATTACGGGTTTCTGAAAAAATCCGGCTTCTTATATGGTTGTATCTTCATTCCTGTCTTCCTACTGTTGAGCTTAGGTAGCAGCGCAACTTGGCTGAAACAACGCTTACATTGCTTGAGGACTGCACCGTCTCTCGACCAATGTAGTTGTTATTAGGGTTTACGCACCAGTCTTTGTTTCTTGGTTTGAGCATGGCGGATTGACTAAAGGTAAATCTTGGCGAGGATAGTGCTGTCTCCTTTGCTTTGGAGGTGGCATTTCGGGCTCGTCTGCTTGTTCATGACTTGCATGTGTCCTTCAAATGCCCTTGCTAATAATCATCTCTTCGATGCATCAATAACAACTTGGTGTGTCCCAGCTGATGGCTTTGAAACTGAACTGTGATGAGAGTGTGTATGCCGATGAGGGGAGTATCCTAAAGAATAGCTCTAGACAGTATATGTTTGGTTCCTCAGGTTCAGTCCTTGGTACTAGTGTTTTCAGGACTGAACTTTGGACGATTTGGTGGGGCTATTGTATAGCACATAAGCAGCGAGTTACATCAGTTGAATGTGAAACGGACTCGGCGGATGCTTTCTTCCTTGTTAACCATTTGAAAGTCTCCGATGAACGTGAAATCTTGATTCAAAAAGTTTTTATTTGATGGTGCTGTCCGCTCTAGTCCAGTGCGAGGCAAACGGAGTAGTAGATAGTTTGGCGAAACTTTGGACCCAAATGGATGCTGATTGAATTCATCCTCCAAGTAATTTAGAACATATACTTATTTAAGATAGTGGCTAAGGAGTGTTCGTCCTCCTGCCCTATTTCTCTCTTTCTTTTTCTTTTTTTTTTTTTTTATTTTTCTGTTTTTTGTTTTCTTTTTTAGTCCTAATAAATTATTAAAAAAACATATTTATTATATAAAAAAATCTGTATACTTGTAAAAGAAAAACAAGCAAGAGAAATACAATTTGGCCTCCTTCTCTGTACAGTATTTTAATTTTAAAATCTTAATATAGTAGTGCTGTTATCTTAGCAATGATTAGTTATTATATTTTAGTTGCTTAAATTTCTCTCTGTGGATATCATCACCGGAAAGATGAGGATTGCTTTTCCTAGATTTTCAAAGAATATACTCCCTTATATTCTGTTCCTAGAATGCATGTGCAAACGTTTAAGGCATGAGTTTGTGGCTCAAAAATCAAATACCCACCCACTAGCATTATTTTAAAGGAAATAATATTAAATATTATTGGTAATTGTTAATTACTTTAAAATTTTCATTATAATTGTCTTGACGTGAAATAAAATAGAAAGAAAAATAATATTTACAATATTATATTTTTTTAATATATTTTTTGTAGTGTAAAATAATTTTACTATTAATACTTATTTTTATTATTTACTTAATAAAAAAATATAAAAAGTGGTATTATAATATTATTTAAACAGAAAAATGTTAAATAAATTGACAAAAGAGGAAGAAAATGAAAAAAAAGGTGTTTCGTGGATCTGGAGTCCAGTGTGCGTGTTTGTCTCGGGAGATATTTGTAACGAGTCTTGCTGCCTAACTCACTCGCCCTATATACCATCATTTCCAGGTTTACATCTTGAAAAATAAGTCACGTGAAATATAACCAACCATCGTAGTCAAATCGATTCCAATTATTAATTCTAATATTTATTGGGATCATTTTTAATTTAGTTCCTGAACACGACTTTTAATTTAATTCTTAAAATTTTAATTATTTTTATTTAGTTTTTAAATTTTACAAACATAATTTGTATTAATTTTTAAAACATTTTTTGATGTATAAATGCCAATAAAATACAGTTAAATGCTGGACTCAATAAAATAATATGATTTTAATTTTGATATTTAAATAGTTTAATTTTTTTTAAAATAAGTGATATTGCATTGTTTTTTTTTTATTTGAGTACTAAAATTAAAATTACACTATTTTATAGTTTTAACATGATATTTGACTGTTTATGTATGTCTTAATGTTTGTATGTTAAAAATTGTGTCAGAAACGAATGTGTTGGCTAAATTCTGTTCATTAATGTGTTTTAGAAATCTAAACGAGGAGAATTAGGAACAAAAAGCTAAGGTGGAAAAAGAGATAACGGGTGGAGATAAAGTTTTATCCTTAAGCGGGGTAGGATGGGTGAGAGTGATGCTTGCCCATTCCCAATTCTCCACAAAACCACGTTAGTCCTTTCCCCACTTTTTGATTCATTCTTCCAATTCCATATACCTTGTTACCTTTCCAATGGGCATGCCACTGCCACGTCTTCCCATTTTTCATTTCCATTCCTTTTTATTTATCCCTTTTAGATAGGATTTTTTATTTTAATAAATAAAATAATTATAATAATTATTAAAATAAATAATTTAAAAAATATTTATCAAAATAAATACTTTTTTATTTTGGTAAAATTTTTAAATTATTTATTTTAATAATTATTATAATTATTTTATTTATTAAAATAAAAAATCCCTTCCAAATAGGGGTGAAAGTTTGAAAACTGAAAACACCGGTTAAGTTATGTAAAAAAATATTAGATGGTTAATATTTTTTATTTTATATAAAATAATATTAATTAATATTTTAATTTTTTATACTAAAAGTTTTGGTATTTTAACGTTTTTTAGTTTTAATATGTTAGAAATGTCCTAACACCGACACGACTATAATTTGTAACACTGCATGTGTTTATTGGATAGATATTGAGATAAGGATACTAAAATATAAAATTATGTTGAGATAAGAATATTAAGATATAAAATTATATTTAACAGATGAGATATAAAAGAGATTTTATGTTTAAAAATATTAAATAAATGTATTTTAAACATTAATAAAAAATACAATTTATGTTTTATTTTTTTTATTATTTTTATTAATTTTTTATAATTATAATTTTTATTATTATATTTTTTTTAATTCTTTTAAATAAAAAATGAGAATAAATTAGATTTTTATAATTTGTTTTATTTTATTATCAAATAGAATACAAGAACACTAAATTCTGTGTCTCTATTCTTTATGTCTTGTTTTTAATATCTTGTCTTGTCTTATTCTAAAAAAACAAACACAGTCTAATATATTAAATTCAATATTTATAATAACATTTAAATTTTAAAAATGTTTTTAAATATATAAAAATTATTTATAATAAAACAAAATATTTAAAAATTTAATAAATATTTTTAATTAAAATATTTACATATTTATGTTAACAGGCTTAAAAAAACCTAATAGAAAATTAACTAATTTATGAGAATGTGTCTAGTTTACTAATAAACTAGTAATTTTACTTGTAACAATATTACGAGAATATAAATTTTTTTAAAATTACGATTCATTTTGATCTAACAGTATAGATTATGCATGGCACAAAAAATTTATAAAATCAAACTACTTTTATAAAAAAAAAATCGTAGGTTGAAAAAAATCTCTGACTAAGAAGACCAAAGTATCTATAGATAAAAAATCAAATAATAAGATTTTTAGTTATTATTTTTATATGAAAAAGTCTAATTTTTTATTAATAATTAATTTTAACATTCGTTATCTAAAATTTAAAATAATTTAATGTGTATTGTAACATCCTACCATACAGAATCTTATGCTTAAGTCATAAAACAGAGATGGCATCGTATTACGACCTCTAAAGTAAAATTTAGTACGTATAGTAGTGAGAAAATGATTAAAACTAGGAGCTTTTGAAAAAAAGGGGTAAGACAAAATCGTAAATTGAAAAGTGCAATACTCCGATCGATAACATAACGCAACGGACAAATGATAAGCTAACACAAGAATATATATACAAAAGAGTGCCAAAAGTGTGGATATCAAAACTCAAGATCCGGTTACGAAGATAACCAGTCCGAACATAGAAGTATATACATATATGTAAAGTAAGGAACCCAAAGGAAACCCAAAGGACAGAACAAGCCTGTTCTCCAAGACAACCTCTAAGAGGAGTCAACACAATATGTATTATTTAGTGGAGATAAAAGTATCTAAGAGAAAACATAAAACCAAAATAAAGTCTCGAGAACCAAGGAATCTTCACTAATCCAGAAGCCTCCAGCATGCATCAGCGAGAAGCCTCACGACCTGCATCTGAAAATCACAAAATCCGCATGGGTGAGAACCGGAGGTTCTCAGTTTGGTAACAGTGCCCACAATCTAACATGTAGTGTCCTGGGAAAGCCGAAGGCAATCCTAGCACTTCCAACAGATAAATCAAAGCTTATAAACAGACTAAACCATAAATGGCAACTGATTAAAGATCTTCAGTGTATCTAATACTTTCCTTTCCAAATCCTTCAGACCTCCCAACCACCAGCAGTAATATAGTATCGCAAACACAATTACATCAGATAAAGAGATATACAAATAGGAAACAGATAAGGCATTTAGACAATTAGCAAGTAATATGCAGTCAATTAGGCAATTCCAAACAATTCACATAATATGCATATGATGTATGTCTGTCCTAATGGCTGATGAGTCTCATCTGTCAGTTATAAAGCCAACCCGACATGTCCTGGTAGCTAACCATTGGACTATCCTTCTGTCGGGCATCCCCAACTTGAGTTATTCATAACATAAATCATAATTCATATCCAACACCCTCACTGGTGTATATTCACGGGGGTGAGCTCATCTAGAACTTTCACAATGTTCGGCCACACATATAACATAGGGTCAGCAGAGTATTGAGTCTCCACCTGAAGCACGTGATGGCTAGCCACTGCTTTCACCCAAGAAAACTCGTATCTCAGATAGTGGAAGTGCAACATTCACATTTCATTCAATAAGCATATATGCAATAATATTCAGCCATAATTCAATAATGGCTCCGCCGTAACTCGGCAATAACTCAGCCATCCGGCTCATAGATCAATCCAAAACCAGCCAATTTATTAACAATTACAGCCCTTCGGCTCTTGCACATACAGCACTTCCACCGCCACCTTCCGTATCTCATACAATCATCTTTGATCATCATTGATCATTAGTTATCCCCTTTCTTCATTCACAAGTTACCACATCCCCTAGATCCTTTCTCATTGCTAGGCATATCATAATGAATTAAGACACAAGGGGTGAGATCGGAGGCTTAGAAGTATGAAATTCGGCGTTTAAAACTCAAAAATCAACTTTGGGATGAAAACAAGGTCACGCGTGTGCGTCGCCCACGCGCACGGGTGGATGCAAAAAAGCTGAGGAACGCCTACGCGTCAGCCAAGCGTACGCGTCGGTGCGTTTGTGCCCCACGCACAAAACTAGCACAATTCTCGCACAACTCCCGGGAAGTTGGCTGGACATTTGGTGCAGTACATCGACACGTATGCGTCAGCCACACACACGCGTGGATAGCGAAAACGACGCGTACGCGTCAGTCATGCCTACGCGTGGGGTGCATTCAGCCAAAAATTTTACTAAGTTAAAAGCTGCAGAATTTACAGTTTCAAACCCCAATCTTCCGACGGACATAACTCCTTCGTTTCAAATCATTTTTTGCCCGTTCTTCGAACGGCATGAACATCTCAGATCCAATTTCATTTCTAAAAGTGTTTGCCACAAAACGGGAATCCAGAGTCCAAGTTATGCTCCATCAAAATATGCTCAAAAATCATATTTTCATAAAAAACCACAAAGTGCCATTTTCAAAACAAACCAAGTTCAACCTTTTTCAAAATCAACCAAAACATACCAAAAATCAACCTCAAGCCACCTCAACTCATACATTTCCATTTTCATCAAATTCACAACCACCATCCCACCATTTTAACCCATCTCAATCAAATGGTTAAATTACAAACACATTAACATGTCATACATCCTTCCTCATCCCAATTTCCAACAATATCATTTCCAATCAAGCATCGTTATACATAACCAACATCATACTCACCATCAACATGGTTTTACCCACAATTCAACCTCAATCAATTATCAAGCATATATCACAACATGCATATCTCTCATGCATCATACCATCAAGGCATCAATAATCATAATCACATATATGACCACATAATATATCTCAACCATTCAACAACATCAATAATTCAATGCCTATCTTAGGGTCGATAGCCTAAGTTTTCCCACCACATTACATTTTAGATACAGGAAACCGAGACCATACCTCAATCGGAGCACTTCCAAATCACTTTGCCACAAGTTCTCAAGGTCTCAACACCTCGAAAAACATATTTTTGGCACACCAAAGCCCTTTTCCAAGCTTTCCAAAATCTTAATCAAGCTCCAATATTCACATACACACTACCTAAGCCACAATCATTATACCCAAACACAACATCTCAATACCCAAATATCATAGAATAACAAATTACACTAGGATTGAGAATCTTACCACACCCAAGGTTTAGGGAGACAAGATTAATCTTCTCCTTCAAGAGAGTTGAGTCCTATAACATCAAAGAGCCCAAAATCTCAACACTTTTCTCCATGAAATTCAAAATTAAGGGATAAAGAACTTAACCAAAATCGTGGCTTACATCAAGAACAAAGTAGTGGGTTTTGTAGAGCTCTTTTCGGTGAACGCGTGGCAGCAAACGGTGCGAAAATCGAAGCTCTAGATCAAAAGTTATGGTGGTTTAAAAATCAACCAAGGGTTAGAACTTGAGAGAGTGTTCTTCCCCATTCCCTTTCATTTCAGCGTGTGTGAGTGTGTAGAGAGGAGAGAGAGTGCTGAAAATTAGGGTTTAGGTTTAGTTATGTTGGGCCAAGGGCCCAATATGGGTTCGGTTGGCCCGGTTGGCCCGGTTTGGCCCGTTCGATCCGATCTTAGTCCGTTTTCTATAAAATTAGTATCGAAATTCTCGTCTAAATCTCCTCTATCATATTAAACCATAAAAATCACATTTTTGGCCTTCTAGAATAAATTCTCATTTATGGGTTAATTAGTCATTAATTAACCCAGGTTTTACATTCTACCCACCTAATAGGGAATTTTGCCCACAAAATTCAAATTCAATTCCCTGATAATAAGTGCGGGTAGTTAGCTCGCATCTCTGACTCGAGTTTCCAAGTGTATTCCTCAATACCGCCTCAACTCCATGCCACTTTGACTAATGAAACCTCCTTTCCACGCAACCGTTTGATACTAGTATCGTCAATTCTGACCGGAGCCACTGGAAGCATCAAATCTTCTTTTAACTTAACCGATTCAGGTTCTAACACATGGCTAGCATCAGGAGTACACTTCTAAAGTTGCAACATGTGAAACACATCGTGCAGGTTCGAAAGATGAGGTGGTAGGCCCATCCGATACGCCACCGGTCCAACCTTCTCTAGGATTTGAAATGGACCAATGTACCGAGAATTCAGCTTCTTCGCTTTAATTGCCCTACCTACTGACGAATGGATTTTTGATGGTCTAGAATTTCACTAATGAATTCTCGTTGCAAGTATAGTTTCTAAACCAACAATAATCCTTTCATACAAAAGATTGTTTGTCACAAGTAACAAACCCCTAAATTTATAAACCGAAGTATTGAACCTCGGGTCGTTCTCCCTAGGATTTACAATAAAGTGTTTTGTTATTGGTTGTGAGTTATATTTGGGGTTTTAGATGAGAAACATGAATAGTAAATGGTAAGAAAACTTTATTAACAAAATGGTCTTGGCAAGATTTGGTTGTCAAGGGTCTTCATCATTATCACTAGCCACAAGTATGGTAGTTGCAAGGATTAATCCCACTTAGTCATCCTTAAATCAATTAACAAAGAAAAGTCAAGTGAGTTATATCAATCCTAGTCCATAAGTCCTAGCTTTCCACTAATTAGATTAATGAAGGCTAGAGTTAATGGCTATCAACTAGCAATCAATTGGACACTAGTGACTCAAGAAATCCTAAGTTACCTTCTCAAGCCAAGAACATAAAATCCTACTCTAACATCTTCTCAAGCATTTCATCAAACACTTGGAGGGTAATGAAAGAAAGCATTTTTATTTGTAAGAATAAAAGGAATCAACAACCAACAATTACAAAGAATTAACAAAACAACAACCAACAACATCACAATCACATGAATTATCTCAAATTGCATTATTAAAAGAAAACAAAAGAACAAGAATATCTCAACTACAAAACCTAGAAACAAAATAAGAGAAATTACAACAAGAGGATAGGGATAGAGAGAAGAACCAAAGTGTAGCAATCACCACTTGAAGGTAGAAGTAGAAGGAGACTTGAATTAAACCTAGAATTATGAGATCCTAATCTAACCCTAATTCCTAATCCTAGAGAGAAGTGAGAGTTTCTCTCTCTAAAACTAACTCTAACTCTTAAAACTAAGCTAATGATCAAAAGTACCTAAAGTCTATTGATTCCCCTTCAATACTTGACTTAAATGGCATCAGAAATGAGTTGGATTGGGCCCACAAGGCTCCTAAAACCGCTGGGGACGATTTCATTAAAGTGGCCATGGACAGAATCGGCGCGCGCGCGCAAAGTGCGCGTGCGCGCCCCTGAATGCGAAGCAACCTATGGCAAAATTTATATCATTTCGAAGCCCCGGATGTTAGCTTTCCAACCCAACTGGAACCGCATCATTTGGACCTCTGTAGCTCAAGTTATGGTCAATTGAGTGCGAAGAGGTCAGCTTGACAGCTTTCCGGTTCTTTCATTTCTTCATGAGTTCTCCAACTTTACATGCTTTTTCTTCATTCCCTTGATCCAATCTTTGCCTCCTAAATCTGAAATCATTTAACAAACATATCAAGGCATCTAATGGAATCAAGGTAAATTATATTTATCTATTTTAAGACCTAAAAAGCATGTTTTCACTCTTAAGCACAATTAAAGGAAAATATACAAAACCATGCTATTTCATTGAATAAATGTGGGTGAAAGGTGATAAAATCCCTTAAAGTTAATACAAGATAAACCCTACAAATGGGGTTTGTCAACCTCCCCACACTTAAACCAAGCATGTCCTCATGCTTAAGCCAAGAGAAAGCAAAGGGCATCAACATCTATTCTATGTAAATAAGCTATATGCAACCTAAACTATATGCAACTAAAATTCAAAAATGGTTTTACCTACTTGGTTAAAAATAATTCAATCCTCCAAGAGCATGTATAAACGGGTAGGGCTAAGGTCATATGACAATTCATGAATCCTACCAATTTAAGTATGAAATGAAGTTCAAGTAGACTTGCAAGAAGAACGCTCATGAAAGCCGGGAATCAAGGAATTGAGCATCGAACCCTCACCGGGAGTGTTTGCACTCTAGTCGCTCGGTGTTTGGGGTTGATTCTCTCAATTCTCCCCTAATCATGCTTTCCAAAATTTGTTTTTCATCTAACAATCAACAATTATTTCATGCATGCATACAATTATCATGAGGTCTTTTCCTTAGGTTGTAATGGGGCTAGGGTCAAGGTAGGATCATATATGGCTAGTGGACTAGGATTTGGTTCTTTGATTAGCTTAAACCTTCCCACCTAACCTATATAATGACCTATACAATTAAGTACTAAACTAACTACCCATTCCTCACTTTTTCACATACTCATGCATTTCCTTTTTGATTCACATTCCATATGCATTGATTCTTTATTGTTTGAGCTTCACTTTGGGGCATTTTGTCCCCTTTATTGCTTTTCTTTTTTCTTTCTTTTTCTATATACATTTTCTTTTCTTTTCTTTTTCTTTTTCTTTTTTTTTTCTTTTTTTAACTTTTATTTCTTTTTTTTTTCAAACTATATACAAGAACATCAATGCATAAGGTCTATACATTTAATCAATACATGATCATGTACCCAATTACCCAATATAAAAATACAAAACACAAACACCCTTTTATCCCAACCAATGTCCCAAAGTCTTCCCACTCTTGGATGACACTCACCTCACACTCACTAGCCTAAGCCAATCAAAGATCCAAATAAGGACTTTTATTGTTTTTCGCTTTAAGGCTTGTAATGTGCTAAATTAAGAACAAAGTGGGTTAATCATAAGCTCAAATTTGGCTAACAAAGGAAGATAAAAGGTAAGGCTATTTGGGTAAGTGAGCTAATGAAATGATGGCCTCAATCATATAAATGCATGAATACAAAGAATAATGGACATATAGACTCAAACAAAGCAAAGATCACAATCATAGGAAGAGAATAATACACACAAGAAGGAAAAATAAGTGGTTATAAGATGTAACCACATCATTAGGCTCAAATCTCACTTGCTTGTGTTCTTAGCTCAAACCATGTTCCAAAATACATTCTTTCAAGCAAGTTCCACAAATTTTCTTTTCAAATTGGTAGGTTGCCCTAAAACGGTTTCTTGGGAAGGAAATTATCATCCTAACCAAGTAGTCTTAATAAGAAAGAAGTGGTAAAAATATGTACAAATTCTAACTAACATGCAACCTATCATGCAAATGCAATAACTAATCTAACAAAGAAAACTAAGAATTGGTGTTGAAAAGGAAATTTTTTTTTTTTACCCATGGAGATCGGTCGAACGACCTCCCCACACTTGAAGATTGCACCGTCCTCGGTGCATGCAAAGAAGAGCAAGGTGGACGGGTTGCTACAATTGATGAGTTTCTTCGAAGGGTTGTGCGGATGAACTTGTTTGTTGCCCCATTTAGAAGCTTTCTCATTCCTTTCCTTCTTGGTGGCCAACCTAGAAGGAGAGAAAAAGAAAGAAAATTAAGCCTATAACAAAGACATCAAAGCAATTAGAACATAGGCGGGGGGCTAATGCCAAATAAGAGTATGATTCCCTACTACATGGTAGCTACAACATGTGAGTAAGAAAACAATTTAAGCAAAGGGCATATCAACTAATACTTGATGCAAGAGTGAAGTTAAAGCATGGAGAGTATATGGAGCATCAAGATCAAATAAGGATTGACACAAACAAGATTAGTGATACGCATGAAAGCATTTGATTCTATCCTAATTCAATGATGAAGCGGTACAAGAAAAAAAAACAAAGGGTAATGAATTAGGAAAGACTAAAGCACTAATCTTGTGTGTTGTCAAATATTACAATTAATGTAACAAGTCATGAAGCACCAAAACAAATGCAAGAAATTCTCAACAATTGAGTGAGAGATTTCAACACCATTATTAAAATGAGAAATTTAGAAAATAAAATGAGAACAAATTATAGAAACAAAATTAGAATGTAAAGAATAAAAGTATGCAAATGTAATAGACAAAAGAAAATGGAAGAAGAAAAAAATTTTTTTTAGTATTTTATTTATTTATTTATTATTATATTTTTTTTTTATTATTAAAAAAAAATTTTTTATTTTTTATTTTTTTTTATTAAAAGAGAAAAGAGAAAAAAAATCTTTCAAGAGAGGAAGAAGAAAAAAAAATGAGAAAGAAAGAAGAAGAGAAGAGGAAAGAAGGAGAAAGGAGGAGAGAGAAAAGTAGGGTGCAAATCCGCGCGCGCGCGCACAGCGCGCTTACGCGTGGATGCAGCAGGGAGAATCCGCGCGCGCGCGCACAGCGCGCTTACGCGTGGATGCAGCAGGGAGAATCCGCGCGCGCGCGCACAGCGCGCTTACGCGTGGATGAGGTAGGGACGATCCACGCGCACGCGCACGGCGCGCTTACGCGTGGATGAGGTTGGGCTCCCAGCACAATGCGGGCACAACGCGGGCACAACTCTCTGGTTTTTGTACCAGAAGTTGCAGAAGTGCAATGTGCGCGCGCGCGCACAGCGTGCCTACGCGCCGATGGCCCCTTTTTTTTTTTTAGTTTTTTTTTTGCTTTTTTTTTTTTGCCCAAAAAGCAGAAAAAATGCCCAAGAGTTCCCTATAATGTCCAAAACTCTTCTTTATTCAATCAAATATCAAACAATTCACAAAAATGCAATTTGATTTTAGAATTTATTCATCTACTACTAATGAATACAACATACTAACAATCCAATCTTCACAAACAAATCAATATGAAATGAAAATCTACCTACAATGGCAACTCAAATCACTTATTAAACAAAACTAAAAGAGGATGGAAAGAGTTTACCATGGTGGGGTGTCTCCCACCTAGCACTTTTAGTTTAAGTCCTTAAGTTGGACATTTGAGAAGCTTATTATCATGGTGGCTTATGTTTGTACTCATCCTTGAATCTCCAAGGATCTTTGCTCCTCAATTGGTTGACAGAATTTCCAACCATCTTCATCAAGCTTGGGCAAAGTTCCACCCAAGATATGAGTCCCCATAGTTCTTCACATAGCGAACCGGGATCCCATTTCTTATTTTCACACCCATCCGTGAGTTGAGTTTCATGATTCTTCCGTACGGGTGGTTCACATAAGGGCGGTCGACACATAGAATTCTCTTTAGTCCACCAATTCTTCCTTCTAGACCCATACAAAGTGGTTCTTGTCTCATCATAATCCCTATATCTTAAAGCTTTGACCTTAGTGAGCTTTATACCAATTTTCCAACCACTACACAATTCTCTTTTTCCTTTAAGTCCACAAAGAGCTCTAAGTTGTCCATCCGTTTCAATCAAACCATATTCAAGTGAGAAAGTAAAGCTTAGGGATAGAAGTTTTACCCACTTGAATGTTGTGTTGGATGGTGACTTGGGAAGGGAGACCTCCCCACACTTAGACAATGCAAGGTCTACTTCTTTAGGCTCTTCTTTAGTTATTTCCACCTCTTCACAAGCTTCTTCAATTTCAACCTCATCCCCTTTGTTACGTGGCTTGGTGTTGTCTTCAAGAGCTTCATCTTGTTTAATGGGAGGTGATTCAACTTTGGATAGGAATTCATTGATGAATGAGTTCATCTCTTGATCAACCTCTTCATATTCTTCAATTTCAATATATACCATGCCATTTTCGTTATCCTTGGGAGGTTGTGCACACTCTTTTGTAGTTTCAACTTCATGTCCAATGGGAGAGGATTCCATTGTAGAGAGGAATTCCTCCATGATTGAATCCATCTCTTGGTAAGCTTCTTCCAAGTCTTCAACTATGACATGCCTTGGAGGTTGCGCACCCTCCTCAACATCAATATCAAGCTTCTTGGGAGAGTTCTCCATGATGCTACATTCCCATGGACTTTCAACATCCCCTAGATCTTCAACCACTTCTTCCTTTTCTTCAATGATCATTGGCTCCTCCAATTGTTTCAACACAAAATTTGACTCTTCCTTTTCCACCGAATTTTCCGATTTCTCCTTCATACTTTGCTCTTCTTTTGACCTTTCACATGTGGTCATGGAAGTACCTTGAGTGTTCAAACATTGGTGGGCTAAAGTGTGCACCACCTTGGTCAAATTGGTCACAAACTCAAGTGTATCCCGCTTCATGGCTTCTTGTCCTTGAAGTAACAAAGTGAGAGAATCGTCTATTGGGGCTTGGGGTGGATAGGGGGGTTCATTATTTTGGAGAGAGGGTTCATAATAGGAAGGTGGTTCTTCTTGGTAAGGTTGTGGAGATTGCGTGTATTGAGGTGGTTCTTGGTAGTAATCTAGATAGGTTTGTGGTGGTTCTAAAGGTTCTTGCTCATGATGGTCATAAAAATATGATATGGATGGTTGGTTATATGATAGGTATGGATCATAGGAAGGTGCTTGGTATGGAAAGGCTTGTGAGTATGGTTGAGGTCCATGTTGAGGATGAGATTCATAGGCATATGATGGTGGTTGTTGAGTGTCACAAGAAGAGTCATCATAGCCGTTAAATTGACATGCATTAGGATGGAAGTTATACCTATACGTGTCCGGAGGTTGTTGCCAATAGGAGTGATCAATTCCTTAAGGCTCCTCCCATCTTTGATGGTTCCATCCTTGATACATTTCTTCATTGTAATCTCCACTTCCTACAACATAGTTGTAATCACACTCATAGCCAAAATGAGAATTCATGATAGCAAGAGGAAAATGAAAACAAAATCAAATAAGAAGCAAGGAAATTAAATCCTAAAACTAGCAAGAGCTAACAAAAGCAAACATATTCACAATATTCACATATATACAATAACCAATAACACAACACCATTGCAATTCCCCGGCAACGGCGCCATTTTGATGATTGGATTTTTGACGGTTTAGAATTTCTCAAATAAAATCTCGTCGAAGTATAGTTTCTAAACCAAGCAATAATCCTTTCATACAAAAATTTGTTTGTCACAAGTACAAACCCCTAAAATTAATAACCGAAGTATTTAAACCTCGGGTCGTTCTCCCTAGGATTTACAATAAAGTGTCTTGTTATTGGTTGTGAGTTATTTTGGGGTTTTTGAGATTATAGACAAGAATTATAAATGGCAAGGGAAATAACCTAACAACTAATAAAGCTCTTGGCAAGATATGAGAACTAGAAGTCCTATCCTAGTTATCCTCCTCAATTGTGATAACAAATCATCCATTGCTCCCACTTAGTTAACCTCTAGCCATGGAGGAAAGTCAAGTGGATGAATCAATTTGATTCCTCAAGTCCTAATCAACTCCTAAAGGAAAGACTAGCTTTAGAGGTATTCAAATCAATTAGCAACTTCTAATTATCAATCAACAAAAGGATTAGATAACTCAAGAGTCACTAATTACTCAACCAAAGCCAAGAGGAACAAAAGCTACACTAAAATCCTACCAAGCATTTCATCAAACATTTGGAAGGCACACAAGAAAAGCATAGTAAATTGACAACAAGAATGAAATCTAACAACAATTATTGCAAAGAATTAACAATCAACAATTAAAAGAAACACATTTATTATGAATTACCTTGGATTGAATGGAAAGAAAGTAGAAGAAACAAAAGTAGATCTACAACAAAATATAAGAACAACATAAAAGAGATTACACCAAAAGAGTAGGAGAAGAATGAATGTAACTACAAGGAATTGAGAAGATAGAAGTAGAAGAAGATGAATCTAAATCTAGATCTAAGAACTAAACCTAATCCTAATCCTAATTCTAGAGAGAAGTGAGAGCTTCTCTCTCTAGAAACTAGTTCTAACTACTTCCAAAACTAAACTATGACTAATGGTAACTAACATGTGTTTCCCTCTTCACTCCTTGGGTTAAATAGCATCAGAAATGAGTTGGATTGGGCCCACAAGGCTTTAGAATTCGCTGGCCACGTTTTGCTTTAAGTGAACTATGAGGCAGCAACGGCGCGTGCGCGTACTTTGCGCGTGCGCGCCACCATACTTGTAGCAACTATGACAAATCTTATATCATTTCGAAGCCCCGGATGTTAGCTTTCTAACCCAACTGGAACCGCATCATTTGGACCTCTGTAGCTCAAGTTATGGTCAATTAAGTGCGAAGAGGTCAGCTTGACAGCTTTCCGGTTCTTTCATTTCTTCATGAGTTCTCCAACTTTACATGCTTTTTTCTTCATTCCCTTGATCCAATCTTTGCCTCCTAAATCTGAAATCACTTAACAAACATATCAAGGCATCTAATGGAATCAAGGTAAATTACATTTAGCTATTTTAAGATCTAAAAAGCATGTTTTCACTCTTAAGCACAATTAAAGGAGAATATACAAAACCATGCTATTTTATTGAATAAATGTGGGTGAAAGGTGATAAAATCCCCAAAAATCAATACAAGATAGACCCTACAAATGGGGTTTGTCAACCTCCCCACACTTAAACCAAGCATGTCCTCATGCTTAAGCCAAGAGAAAGCAAAGGGCATCAACATTTATTCAATGTAAATAAACTATATGCAACCTAAACTATATGCAACTAAATGCAAAATGGTTTTACTTACTTGGTTAAAAATAAATCAATCCTCCAAGACATATACGCACAAGTAGGGCCAAGATCATATAACGATTCATGAGTCCTACCAATTTGAAGTATAAACATGAAATTCACATAGACTTGCAAGAAGAACGCTCGTGAAAGCCGGGAATCAAGGAGTTGAGCATCGAACCCTCACCGGGAGTGTTTGCACTCTAGTCGCTCGGTGTTTG
This sequence comes from Arachis hypogaea, assembly GCF_003086295.3. NCBI lineage: Eukaryota > Viridiplantae > Streptophyta > Magnoliopsida > Fabales > Fabaceae > Arachis > Arachis hypogaea. The sequence continues at coordinate 102,897,854 of NC_092038.1, forward strand.
GGGTTGATTCTCTCAATTCTCCCCTAATCATGCTTTCCAAGATTTGTTTATCTTCTAACAATCAACAATTATTCAATGCATGCATACATGTATCATGAGGTCTTTTCTTTAGGTTGTAATGGGGATAGGGTCAAGGTAGAATCATATATGGCTAGTGGACTTAGGATTTGAATATTTGATTAACTTAAACTTTCCCACCTAACCTATATGATGACCTATACAATTAAGTACTAATCTAACTACCCATTCCTCACTTTTTCACATACTTATGCATTTTCTATTCATTTCACAACACTTATGCATTGATTCTTATTGAGCTTCACTTTGGGGCATTTTGTCCCCTTTATTGCTTTTCTTTTTCTTTCTTTTTCTATATACATTTTTTTTCTTTTCTTTTCTCTTTTTTTTTTCACTTTTATTTCTTTTTCTTTTCCATATTATTTTTCTTTTCTTTTTCTTTTGTTTTTCTCTTTTTCTTACCTTAAGGAAAACATGGTCTCCTTCCTCAAATTCCAAGGGCTTCCGCCTCTGATCGGTGTAACTCTTCTGACGACTCTACGCAGTACGCATCTTATCTCGGATTTTCTTGACTTGTTCAGTGGTCTCAACTATCATCTCCAGCCCCAACATGCCTTTCTCCCCAGCTTCATACCAACATAGCAGAGATTGACATTTCCTCCCATATAGAGCCTCATACAGAGCCATTCCGATGCTCGCATGGTAGCTATTATTGTATGCAAACTCCACTAGCGGCATATAATGATCCCAGCTCACCGGCTGATCCAGAACACAAGCCCTCAACATATCTTCCAAAGTTTGGATCATCCTCTTGGATTGACCATCTGTTTGAGGATGGTAAGTCGTGCTCAAGCTTAATCGGGTTCAGAAAGCTTTCTGAAATGTACTCCAAAACCTCGAAATGAAACGAGGATCTCTATCAAAGATTATAGTAGTAGATACACCATGAAGTCTCACAATCTCCTTTATGTATCACCGTGCTAACTCCTCAAGGGTGTAAGTCATCCGAATGGGTAAAAAGTGAGCTGACTTCATCAGTCAGTCCACAATTACCCAGATAGCATCAAAATTGGCCCTGGTCCTTGGTAATCCCGACACAAAGTCCATCGCAATGCTTTCCCACTTCCATTGCGGAACCTCTAAAGGATGCAACGTCCTGGAAGGTTTTTTATGTTCGATCTTCACCTTTTGACAAGTCAAGCACTTCGAGACATACTCCACCACATCATTCTTCACACCCGACCACCAAAACATCGCCTTTAAATCATGGTACATCTTAGTACTTACCGGGTGAATGGAGAATCCGCTTTTGTGTGCTTCCTTTAAGATATCTTGCCGTAAAGTGCCAACATCCGTCACAATGATCCTACCCTTGAATCTTCATAGCCCATCTTTATCCTCTGATACTCTCCACTGTTTCCCTTGTTCAATGGCCAGTAACACCTTCGGTAATACGTTATCGTTTTCATGAGCCATTAGGAGTTTGGATTTAAAATCTCGAGATTTGTAATCGACACAAACACAGAGTCCCAGACACTTCTTGAACACCAATCTTCAGACTCTCGAATTCCTTGAGCAACTCCTCTTCTCGAAGCATCATCCAAGAAGCATACAACGACTTCTGACTTAACACATCTGCCACTACATTCGCCTTCCCCGGATGGTAATTCAACTCAAAGTCGTAGTCCTTCAATAATTCCATCCACCTCATCTGTCTCATATTAAGGTCCTTCTGATCAAAGAGATACTTCAAGCTCTTGTGATCAGAGAAAACTTGGAACTTAACCTCATAGAGGTAATGACTCCACACCTTTAGCGCAAACACAACCGCAGTAAGCTCCAAATCATGCGTAGGGTAATTAACCTCATGAGGTCTCAGCTGACATGAGGCATACGCCACCACGTTACGATGCTACATTAGCACGCACCCTAGACCCTTCAATGAGGCATCGCAGTACACCTCGAATGGCTCATTTGGCTCAGGTAACACTAACACAGGTACAATGGTCAACTTTTGCTTCAACGCCTGAAAACTCTCCTCACACTTAGGAGTCCAAACAAATGGCGCGTCCTTGCGGGTTAACCTTATCAATGGCAAAGCTATATGTAAAAAGCCTTTGATGAATCTTCGGTAATAACTAGCTAAACCCAGAAAACTCCTTATCTCTGCCACTGAGGTTGGTCGCCCCCAATTCAATACCGCCACCACTTTAGATGGATCTACTGCTATCCCTTGCTTACTCACCACGTGACCCAAAAATTTCACCTCACTCTTCTAGAATTCACATTTGGACAGCTTCGCATAGAGTTTCTTTTCCTTTAGTAGCTGCAACACGGTCCTCAAGTGTTCCGCATGCTCTTCTTCAGTTTTGGAATAAATCAGTATGTTGTCGATAAAGACAACAACGAATTTATCCAGAAATGGACGGAACACTCTTGTTCATATAATCCATAAACACTGCAGGAGCGTTTGTCAATCCAAAAGACATTACAGTGAACTCGTAATGACCATAACGAGTCCTGAAAGTGGTCTTAGAGATATCCTCTCCCCTCACCCTTATCTAGTGATAACCGGATCGCAAATCGATCTTGGAGAAAACCCCAGCTCCTTGTAATTGATCCATAAGATCATCAATCCTTGGAAGTGGGTACTTGTTCTTTATTGTGACCTTGTTCAGCTGCCTGTAGTCCACACAAAGCCGCATACTCCCGTCTTTCTTCTTTACCAGTAACACTGGTGCGCTTGAAAGAGAAACACTTGGTCGGATAAAGTTCTTACCCAACAGATCCTCTAACTGAGACTTTAGCTCGGCCATTTCTAGCGGTGTCATTCTATAAGAAGCACTTGAGATTGGTCCAGCCCTAGGCACCAACTCAATAGCAAACTCAACCTCTCGATTAGGTGAAAATTCATCAATATCGTTGGGAAACACCTCCGAAAACTCACACACAACCAGAATCTGCTCCAATCTTTGATCATCACCCAAAACACCCGCAATTAACAACAAGATACCCTAATATTCAATCCCAGAATAATTCACCATCATAGCATTCAAGTAATAACTATTCAATACAACTGATCCTTCTGTATCTTCCGGCATAAAGTACATCGACTTTGCAGAACAATTGAGCAGGACATGGTTCTCAGATAACCAGTCCAATCCTAAGATAAGATCAAGACCGATCATCGGCAAGCAGATAAAATTATGGACAAAATCACGTTGCTTGACCTTAAATGCAACTTGCGGCATCCTAGCCTAGTCACCATGGCTTCGTGGGTGGCATTATACACCTTTAGGTCATAACCTAAAACTACAATCTTTAGTCCTAACTCACTAGCTTTTTTGAATGCAATAAATGAATGTGTTGCTCCCGAATCAAATAAAGCATTTAAAGTTTGACCAGCCATTTTCCAGTTACCTCGGATAAGTGTCTCGGATCCCTTGACACCTATAGCTGAAGCGGTGAACACCCGACCAGTCTGCTGTGCTTTTCCTGTACCTTGTTTCTGCTTATCCGGATAGTTTGTGGCTTTGTGTCCCACCTTACCACAAGAATAACACAAGCCCTACCTGGCCTTGCACGGAGCTCCCGAATGGTGACTTTCGCACCTAGCACAAGCTTGTTCACTTTGAAGCTGCTTCCCAAATCTCTTCCCTTGGGAGTTGTTGTTGTTGGGCCTCTTGAAAGAGCCTCCCCGCTTGAAAGGCAGACCTATAGGTGCAAAGTTTTTCCCTCGGTTCTGTGGGAATGATCCCTTGTGACTTTCCCTCTCTGTAGCTGCTTTCTTCACACACTCTTTAGTAACTCTACTCTTGTTCACCAACTCTGAGAAAGTTCTGATCTCCATTGGTCCTACTGAGCTGAAGATATCACTTCGGAGTTCTCCTTCATACTTAATGCACTTCAATTCCTCATAGTCTCCCAGAGCTCCCTGAAACATAAGGGAAAACCTGAATAGCTCCTCAAACTTGTCGGTATACTCAGATACAGACAAAGTACCCTGCTTCAGCTGCAGCAACTCAAGTTTCTTGGCCGTCCTGGCAGAAGTTGGAAAGTAATTCTTATAGAATTCCTCCCGGAGGACATCCCAGGTGATATAGTCATCACCCTGCTGCAGGAGATGTCGGACTCCTTGCCACCAATGCGATGCTTCCCCAGTGAGCAAATAGGTAGCAAACTCAACACACTGCCCTTCAGGTACCACCTATGCTTGCAGTGCTTGCTCTATAGCCTGAAACTAGGTATCAACTTCAGTCGGGCTAGTAGTCCCCTTGAACTTAGGTGGATTAACCTTCAAAAAGTTTGCCAATTTTATTGGGCCCTAAGCTCCACTTCCGTCATTGCCACGATTGTTCATCTGTTGCCCAAGAGCTTCCGCAGTGGCCTGCATAGCAACAGCCATGTTCTCCAACACCGCCATAAAGTCTACTGGGTTATTTGGGTTGTTTTTCGGCCCCTGAGGATTAGTACTACCTCTCCCACGGCCTCTACCGCGTCCACGAGGCGCTATTTGGTCCCTATACAAACTGAACAATTGATATCAAGTTGATCAGTCTCAATACTGGAAGTTTTGTGGTTCAAAGTCCCAAATGCAGCTCAATAACATTTATGCCAGTTATATCAAGTAGATATACTAATAGCACATACACATACAGAGAATGCACAGAAGCATAGTCAGTCCGTCCCTCAGGCTCTATAGGAACGAACTACTCTGATACCATAATGTAACACCCTACCATACAGAGTCTTATGCTTCAGTCATAAAATAGAGATGGCATGGTATTGCATCCTCTAAAGTAAAATTTAGTACGTATAGTAGTGGCGCACGAAATTGTGATACACAATGGCGCCAACAACTTGTACGCACAATTGTAATCTCACTCTTTTTCATAACTTCGCACAACTAACCAGCAAGTGCACTGGGTCGTCCAAGTAATAAACTTTACGTGAGTATGGGTCGATCCCACGGAGATTGTCGGCTTGAAGTAAGCTGTGGTCACCTTGTAAATCTCAGTCAGGCGGATTCAAATGGTTATGGAGTTTTAATAATTAAAAGGCTAAATAAAACATAAAGTAAAGATAGAGATACTTATGTAATTCATTCGTGAGAATTTCAGATAAGTGCATAGAGATTCTTTGTTCCTGTTGAATCTATGCTTTCCTACTGCCTTCATCCAGTCCTTCATACTCCTTTCTATGGCAAGCTGTATGTTGGGTTTCACCGGCGTCAATGGCTACCTCCCGTCCTCTCAGTGAAAATGGTCCAAATGCGCTGTCACCGCACAACTAACCATCTGTCGGTTCTCGATCATGTTGGAATAGAATCCAGTGATTCTTTTGCGTCTGTCACTACGCCCAACACTCGCGAGTTTGAAGCTCGTCACAGTCATCCCTTCCCAGATCCTACTCAGAATACCACAGACAAGGTTTAGACTTTTCGGATCTTAGGAATGGCCGCCAATAATTCTAGCTTATACCACGAAGACTCCGATCTTTTGGAATAGAGTCTAAGAGATATACGCTCGATCTAAGGTAGAACGGAAGTGGTTGTCAAGCACGCGTTCATAGGTTGAGAATAGTGATGAGTGTCACGGATCATCACATTCATCATGTTGAAGTGCAAGAGAATATCTTAGAATAAGAATAAGCTGAATTGAATAGAAGATAGTAGTAATTGCATTAATACTCAAGGAACAGCAGAGCTCCGCACCTTAATCTATGGTGTGTAGAAACTCCACCGTTGAAAATACATAAGTGATCTGGAGGTCCAGGCATGGCCGAATGGCCAACCTCCCCAAATATGAAAATATGATATCCAAAATTTCTCTATGACCCAAAGATTCCAAGATGAAAATACAATAGTGAAAAGGTCCTATTTATAATGAAACTAGCTACTAGGGTTTACAGAAATAGGTAAATGATGCAGAAATTCACTTCCGGGCCCACTTGGTATGTGCTTGGGCTGAGCATTGAGCTTCACATGTGTAGAGGCTTCTCTTGGAGTTAAACGCTAGCTTTGGTGCCAGTTAGGGCGTTTAACTCCGACTTTTATGCCAGTTCTGGCGTTTTGACGCCAGAAAATGGTAGAGAGCTAGCGTTTTGACGCCATTTTACGTCGTCAAAACTTGCGCAAAGTATGGACTATTATATATTTCTGAAAAGCCCAGGATATCTACTTTCCAACGCAATTGAGAGCGCGCCATTTAGAGCTCTGTAACTCCAAAATTCCACTTCGAGTGCAGGGAGGTCAGAATCCAACAGCATCTGCAGTCCTTTGTCAGCCTCTGAATCAGATTTGTGCTCAGGTCCCTCAATTTCAGCCAGAAATTACCTAAAATCACAGAAAAACACACAAAATCATAGTAAAGTCCAGAAATATGAATTTTGCATAAAAACTAATAAAAATATACTAAAAACTAACTAAATCATACTAAAAACTATATAAAAACAATGCCAAAAAGCGTATAAATTATCCACTCATCACAACACCAAACTTAAATTGTTGCTTGTCCCCAAGCAACTGAAAACAAAATAGGATAAAAAGAGAGAATATATAATGAATCCCACAGTATTAATGAAACTTAGTTCTAATTAGATGAGCGGGGCTTGTAGCTTTTTGCCTCTAAACAGTTTTGGCATCTCACTTTTTCCTTTGAAATTCAGAATGATTGGCATCTATAGGAACTTAGAATTTCAGATAGTGTTATTGACTCTCCTAGTTCAGTACATTGATTCTTGAACACAGCTACTTTATGAGTCTTGGCCGTGACCCTAAGAACTTTGTTTTTCAGTATTACTACCAGATACTTAAATGCCACAGACATATAACTGGGTGAACCTTTTCAGATTGTGACTCAGCTTTGCTAAAGTCCCCAGTTAGAGGTGTCTAGAGTTCTTAAGCACACTCTTTTGCTTTGGATCACGACTTTAACCACTCAGTCTCAAACTTTTCACTTGGACCTGCATGCCACAAGCACATGGTTAGGGACAGCTTGATTTATCCGCTTAGGCCTGGATTTTATTTTCTTGGGCCCTCGTATCCATTAATGCTCAAAGCCTTGGATCCTCTTTACCATTGCCTTTTGGTTTAAAGGGCTATTGGCTTTTTCTGCTTGCTTTTTCTCTTTCTTTTCTCTTTTTTTTCGCCAATTTTTTTCGCTACTTTTTTTCACTGCTTTTTCTTGCTTCAAGAATCAATTTCATGATTTTTCAGATTATCAATAACATTTCTCTTTGTTCATCATTCTTTCAAGAGCCAACAATTTTAACATTCATAAACAACAAGATAAAAAATATGCACTGTTTAAGCATTCATTCAGAAAACAAAAAGTATTGCCACCGCATTAAAATAATTAAACAAGTTTCAAGATAAAATTTGAAATCCGAGCACTTCTTGTTCTTTTGTAATTAAGCACATTTTTCATTTAAGAGAGGTGAAGGATTCATGGAGTTATTCATAGCTTTAAGACGTAGACACTAGACACTAATGATCATGTAGTGAAGACATAAACATAGATAGACCCTACAGCATAAAAATCGAAAACAGAAAAATAAATAGACAAGGGGATTAAGGAATGAGTCCACCTTAGTGAGGGTGACGTCATCCTCCTCTTGAAGAACCAATGGTGCTCTTGATATCCTCTATGTCTCTTCCTTGCCTTTGTTGCTCCTCCCTCATAGCTCTGGGATCTTCTTTAATCTCATGGAGAATGATGGAGTGCTCTTGGTGTTCCACCCTTAATTGGTCCATGTTGTAACTCAAGCTTTCCAAAGAAGTGTTGAGTTGCTCCCAATAATTGTGTGGAGGAAATTGCATCCCTTGAGGCATCTCAGGGATTTCTTGATGAGGGACTTCCTCATGCTCTTGTTGAGTGCCATGAATGGGCTCTCTAGTTTGCTCCATCTTCCTCTTAGTTATGGGCTTGTCCTCTTCAATGAGGATTGGTGCACAAAATTGTGATCATCAATGGCGCCATCAACATGATACGCTCAATTGCAATCTCAACTCTTTATCACAACTTCGCACAACTAACCAGCAAGTGCACTGGGTCGTCCAAGTAATAAAACTTACTAGAGTAATGGTCGATCCCACGGAGATTGTTGGTATGAAGCAAGCTATGGTCATCTTGTAAATCTCAGTCAGGCAGATTCAAATGGTTATAAATGATTTATGAATAACGCATAAAATAAAGATAGAGATACTTATGTAATTCATTGGTGAAAATTTCAGATAAGCGTATGGAGATGCTTTGTCCCTTCCATCTCTTTGCTTTCCTACTGTCTTCATCCAGTCCTTCTTACTCCTTTCCATGGCAAGCTACATGTTGGGCATCACCGTTGTCAATGGCTACAATCCCGTCCTCTCAGTGAAAATGTTCAACGCGCTCTGTCACAGCACGGCTATTCAGCTGTCAGTTCTCGATCATGTCGAAATAGAATCCAGTGATTCTTTTGCATCTGTCACTAACGCCCCACAATCGCGAGTTTGAAGCTCGTCACAGTCATTCAATCCTTGAATCCTACTCAGAATACCACAGACAAGGTTTAGACCTTCCGGATTCTCTTGAATGCCGCCATCAATTCTAGCTTATACCACCAAGATTCCGATTAAGAAATCCAAGAGATAAACATTCAAGCCTTGTTTGCTTATAGAACGGAAGTGGTTGTCAGACACGCGTTCATAAGTGAGAATGATGATGAGCGTCACATAATCATCACATTCATCATGTTCTTGGGTGCGAATGAATATCTTAGAATAAGAATAAGCTGAATTGAATAGAAGAACAATAGTAATTGCATTAATACTCGAGGTACAGCAGAGCTCCACACCTTAATCTATGGTGTGTAGAAACTCCACCGTTGAAAATACATAAGAATAAGGTCTAGGCATGGCTGAGAGGCCAGCCCCCATAATCTAAGAACTAGACGTCCAAATATGATCTAGAGATCTAAAGTGATCAAAAGATGAAAATACAATAGTAAAAGGTCCTATTTGTAGAGAACTAGTAGCTTAGGGTTTACAAAGATGAGTAAATGACATAAAAATTCACTTTCGGGCCCAATTGGTGTGTGCTTGGGCTGAGCATTGAAGCATTTTCGTGTAGAGACTTTTTTTGGAGTTAAACGCCAGCTTTTGTGCCAGTTTGGGCGTTTAACTCCCATCCTTGTGCCAGTTCCGGCGTTTTACGCCAGAATTCTTGAGCTGACTTGGAACGCCTGTTTGGGCCATCAAATCTCGGGCAAAGTATAGACTATTATATATTTCTGGAAAGCCCAGGATGTCTACTTTCCAACGCAATTGAGAGTGCGCCAATTGGGATTCTGTAGCTCCAGAAAATCCACTTCTAGTGCAGGGAGGTCAGAATCCAACAGCATCTGCAGTCCTTTTCAGCCTCTGAATCAGATTTTTGCTCAGGTCCCTCAATTTCAGCCAGAAAATACCTGAAATCACAGAAAAACACACAAACTCATAGTAAAGTCCAGAAAAGTGAATTTTAACTAAAAACTAATAAAAATATAATAAAAACTAACTAAAACATACTAAAAACAATGCCAAAAAGCGTACAAATTATTCGCTCATCACAACACCAAACTTAAATTGTTGCTTGTCCCCAAGCAACTGAAAATAAAATAAGATAAAAAGAAGAGAATATGCAATGAATTCCAAAAACATCTATGAAGATCAGTATTAATTAGATGAGCGGGGCTTTTAGCTTTTTGCCTCTGAACAGTTTTGGCATCTCACTTTATCCTTTGAAATTCAGAATGATGGGCTTCTATAGGAACTCAGAATCCAGATAGTGTTATTGATTCTCCTAGTTAAGTATGATGATTCTTGAACATAGCTACTTTTATGAGTCTTGGCTGTGACCCAAAGCACTCTGTCTTCCAGTATTACCACCGGATACATACATGACACAGACACATAACTGGGTGAACCTTTTCAGATTGTGACTCAGCTTTGCTAGAGTCCCCAATTAGAGGTGTCCAGGGTTCTTAAGCACACTCTTTTTGCCTTGGACAACTTTATTATTTCTTTTTCTCTTTTTTTTTTCTTTCTCTTTTTTTTTCGCATGTACTATCTTTTTTTTTGAATTCACTGCTTTTTCTTGCTTCAAGAATCATTTTTATGATTTTTCAGATCCTCAGTAACATGTCTCCTTTTTCATTATTCTTTCAAGAGCCAACATTCATGAATAACAAATTCAAAAGACATATGCACTGTTCAAGCATACATTCAGAAGTCAAAGTATTGCCACCACATCAAAATAATTAATCTGTTATAAAATTCAAAATTCATGCAATTCTTCTCTTTTTCAATTAAGAACATTTTTCATTTAAGAAAGGTGATGGATTCATAGGACATTCATAACTTTAAGGCATAGACACTAAGACACTAATGATCATAAGACACAAACATAGATGATGAACATAAGCATAAAAATTTGAAAAACAAGAAAATAAAGAACAAGGAGATTAAAGAACGGGTCCACCTTAGTGATGGCGGCTTGTTCTTCCCCTTGAAGATCTTATAGAGTGCTTGAGCTCCTCAATGTCTCTTCCTTGCCTTTGTTTCTCCTCTCTCATGATTCTTTGATCTTCTCTAATTTCATGGAGGAGGATGGAATGTTCTTGGTGCTCCACCCTTAGTTGTCCCATGTTGGAACTCAATTCTCCTAGGGACGTGTTGATTTGCTCCCAATAGTTTTGAGGAGGAAAGTGCATCCCTTGAGGCATCTCAGGGATTTCATGATGAGTGGGATTTCCTCATGCTCATGTCCATGAGTGAGATCTCTTGTTTGCTCCATCCTTTTCTTAGTGGTATCCATTGATGTGTGGAAAACGATCCAACACAAAACTCACCGGCAAGTGTACCGGGTCGCATCAAGTAGTAAAACTCACTTAGAGTGAGGTCGATCCCACAGGGATTGAAGGATTGAGCAATTTTAGTTTAGTGGTTGATTTAGTCAAGCGAATCAAGTATTGGTTGAGTGGTTTATCATTAACAGAAGCTAAATTGCTTGGAATGTAAAGGGAGAAGGGAATATTGCAGTAAATCAAAGAGCAAGAAAGTAAAGAGACTGAATCTTAAAGTGCAAGTAATGTAAATTACAGAAACTTAGATTGCAAGTAATGTAAATAACTGAAGCTTAAAGTGCAAGAAATGTAAATTGCTTGAATCATAAAAGGAATTGGGAGTTGGGATTGCAGAATTTAAACAAGCAAAGGTAAATTGCAACAAACAGAAGAGTAGAGGATTGATTAAATGGAAATAGATCTCAACAGAAAAAGTAAAAATGCTTTGAAGATCTAAAAACAGAAAATGAGCGATGCTTAATTTGCAGCAATTTAAAAGAGGATTGAAGATCTCAGGAGTGGAAGAGACTAGATAACAAGTCTAGATCTCAAATCCTTCCTTGATCCAACAAGAACAATTGCAAAAGAAATGAAGGAAAGTAAATTGCAGAAAGAGTAGAAGATGAAGCAGTAAATAGAGATTGAAATTCAATTCTGCAGAAAAGTAAAACAAGAGATCACAAGGTGAGATTGAAACAGAAGTTCTTCAATTCTTCACCCCAGATCCAAAATAAAAAGTAAAGAGTGCTCAAGCAAGAACAAGGAAGAAGAGAGATCAATTCTCCTTCCCAATTCTCTCAGATCTCAATTCAAAAGTAAAAGCTTAAAGATGAAAAAATGAAGTAAAAAGAAAAATTCAAAAGTGATTCTAGAGGTTCTAAAAAAAAAAGAAAGAAGGTCCTAATTACATCAAACTAGCTCCTATTTATACACTTTCTATTCTTGGATTTTGGGATTTGGATGGGCTTTTGATTTGGTGAAGAAATGAATTAAGTTGGATTTTTAATTGAATTTCAGCCCAATTTGAGATGTGCTCCCAGGAGGATGCTCAGCTCACAAGTTGAGCTGAGCATTGAGGCCTTGTGTGTATGTGCCTTGCACCGTGCCAAGCATCAGGGGAATGCTCAGCTCAACTTGTGAGCTGAGCATTGGTGCCTTGGTGCCAATTTGTGCGCTGCCCTTGGACCGTGCCAAATTTGTTGCGCGCTCCACTCATTCCTGGCCGTGCCAAGATGTGCCCCCTTGCACCAAGAAGTAACGCTCTGCTCACTAAGTAAGCTGAGCATTGGCGCTCACAAGGAGAGGTCCTTGGTTCGAAACTTGCTGAATGCATGCGCTGGAGCTTTTCCTTGGTTTTCTTGTGGTGCCTTGCTCCTTGCTTCCTTGAGGTGTTGAGTTCGAATCCTGGAGGTGGCATTTTGCCTATTTTTTGCTTATTTTCCTTGTGAGTAGCGCCTCCCTCACCCCCCTTGGTCATGGGTTCAAGTCTTGGGGCATGCATTTTGCAACTTATTTTCTTTGAATTATTCCTCAATGCTTTCGACAATGCTCACTTGGTGAGCTGAGCATTGTTTTTCGTTTCCTTGTTTCTTGGCTTCCTATTGTGCTCAGCTCACAAAGTGAGCAGAGCATTGTGCCTTGGTCCCATGGGAGTGAGTGTAGTGCTCACTTAGTGAGCATTGTACTCTTGGAGTGAGCTTCAAGGTTTCATGCGCCACATTTCCTCCTTTCTTTGCCACACTTTCTTTCTTGAGCCACACTTTTTAGGCCACATTTTCTTCTTTTCTTCTTTTCTTCACCTACAATTAATCAAAACAACCAATCAAAGTATCACCAAATTCACAAGGTTTATAAATCATTAAAATGCAATTAAATTTAGCCTAAACCTCATGATTTAGCATCAATTATATGGTGGTTGTTTGATTCAAAGAAACCATGTATTTCCATTCCAAATCACTTAGAATACAAGAAAGTGCATAAAACCTAATGAAAACAAAGAAAAAGACTAGTGAGACTAGGTTAAGATGACTTGTCATCACAACACCAAACTTAAAACTTGCTTGTCCCCAAGCAAGCATCAAACACAAGAGAAGATAGAATGAAATAGATAAGTATATATGTTCTTATTAAGCAGATAGTTGAATTTGGTCTATGGGGTTTGATGCAGATCAAAAGTAGCTCATTTATTTACTTTCTGTCAAACAAACAATGTCTCCTTAAAGGTCCACTAAGGTTGCTGCTACAATGTCTTACTTTTTGATCACTTCCCTTGTTATCTTTTCTTCTTTCTTTTGCATAAAGAGCTTATTGCTTATTAAAGACTTGGTGGCAAATGTTGTAGTGGCCTTTGGCTTAATTTCACTCAACATTTCTTCACCATAGACACATGGCTCACTCTTTCTTCCTAGGATCATTGATGCCCAGCATCTCTTTGGATAACTAAATGTTTTGTAGCTAGGTTGCTCTTTATTGTGGACTTTCAGTTGGCAATCCCAAATCAGTTGATCTAAGTTACCAAGTTTTAAAATACTCCTTAGAACTTACTTGTCCAAGCATATCCTAGTACATAAACATCACAGGCATATGTCCTAAGGTCCAAGCTATTGGTGTCTAGCCTTATTATTTGTTTCTTTGCCAACTTTTGGCTTTTCTTCTTCTTTTTCTTTCTGTTTTGGTTTATTTTCAAGGGATTTTCAATAATTGAAAGATCATAGCAGCAAACTAGCTTAAGCTTCAAGAAACAAGTCATCCTGCAGCATTTATTCTATGAGCTAACAATTCAATCAAACACATACCACCACTAACTCTCATTCTAACTTTTGCAACATTGAACAATTACTTTTCTAAATCAAATATCTTTCTTTTATTCAAATAGCAAGGGAAAACAAAACACAGCATTCAAGCTAATGAGTGATGACAATTATTATACAAGATGCTTATTCTTGATTAATTATCAATGTAAACAAAAGAAGTAATTGAACATAAAGCATTTGGAGGCATGTCATGTTTCAGACATGCATCTCTCTTATTTAACAATAGTAAGAAGAAGCTTTACCACCTCTATTTGTCAGGTATCTCCATTCGTTTGGATTTGCTGGATTCCCCCTTCTTCTTTTTCCTTTTCTGTGTATAATCTTGAGCTTCGTCACGAGGACATCTTCTATCCCAAACAGAATCTGTGAGACCTGAAAGCCCAACTTCCTCTAATCTTTGAATTGTCTTATGGATACAATGATGCTGCTTTGCTGCCTGTCGGTCTCTCAGTTCTTGGCATTGCTCGAATGATTTGATCTGTGGATTCAGTGTTGGCATGCTCTGGGTTAAATACTCCAACCTTGCTTGCACATCCTCATTACACTCAGATTGTTGCACGTATCTAACCTCTCCAATAGTGTGATGAATGTTTTTCCATTGATATAGGTTGTGAGTATACTCCCCATATTTGGCTTGGGTCAAGAACATTTTACTATATGCCTCTTGAAGTCCTGTTGTTAGTTCCCTTTGTCCCTCAAGAATCTTGGCTTGAAACTCTTGTTGTTGGGCCATTGATTGTTGCTGCCAATGTTGCATGAGTATGAATGGAAGTTGGTGGTGGCATATGTGTTTGATTAAATGCATGACTCATGAAATAAGTGTTGCACAATATCATTCTCATTCAATTGTGAGTTAGCTTGCTGTTATAAAAACTCCTATCAAGAATGAAACAACCCTTGGTAACAAAAACAGAAAGAAAAAGGGAAGAAAAAGCCAAAGTGACAAGAAAAACAAAGAATAAAGGTTGGACACCAATGGCTTGAACCTTAGGACAAATGTCTGTGGTGTTCTTGTACTGAGATCTGCTTGGATGAGTAAATTCTAAGGGATATTTTGAAACCCGGTCACTTAGATCAACTGATTTGGGATGGCCAATTGAAAATCCACAATAAAGAGCAACTTAGATACAAAGCACTTAGTGATCCAAAGAGATGCTGGGCATCAATGATCCTAGGAAGAATTAGTGAGCCAAGTGTCTGTGGTGGAAAGATGTTGAGCAAAAGAAAAGAAAATAAAGCCAAAGGCTATGCTGCAGCATTTGACACCCAACCTCTAAAAGAATAATAAGCTTGTTAAAGCATTATAAGCCAAGAAGAGTTAGCAAGGGAGTAATCAAAAGGTGAGTCTTATAACAGCAAGTCTAGCAAACCTTTAATGCAAAATGTGTATTATGCAGCAGCAGCAATAAATGAGTTGTCATTGTCTGCATAAATGCCCCATAGATCAAGTTCTGCTATCTGCATAATAAGGATATGCATTCTTTTCTTATTCATTTCATTTACTCTTAGTTTTGATGCTTGCTTGGGGACAAGCAATGTTTAAGTTTGGTGTTGTGATGACAAGTCATCATATACCCATTTTTCAAGCTAATTTCACTTGTTTTGTTAGCATTTATGCACTTTCTTGCATCCTAAGTAAGTGATTTGGAGTGAAAATGCATAAATTCTTTAAATCAAGCAACCACCATGAATTTAATGTTAATCATTGAGGTTCGAGCTCATTTTAATTGAATTTTAATTGATTTATAAGCCTCTTGAATTTAGTGATACTTTGAGTGGTTGTTTGGTTTATTATAGGTGAAGAAAAGAAAAGAAAATGAAAAGCGTGGCCTAAGAAGCGTAACACAAGAAAAGGAAAGCGTGGCCAAAGAGGAGAGAAGCGTGCCGCAACTAATGGGGGAAGCAACATTGCCCTCCACAAGGGCAGAATGCCCTCTAGGAGGGCAGCATTAAGTGACCAAGCCAAGGAAGGCAACTCTGCCCTGCCCACTCCAAGGGCAGAGCACAAAATGGTGCCTTGGAGCCAAGAGAAGCAAACTCTGCCCTGCCCTTGTGGAGGGCAGAATCGGGCACTTCAAGGAAAGAAATCAAGAAAAAAAGGTCACCCATGCATGCTACAAGGTTCGAACAAGGGACCATGAGGAAGCCAAGGACTAAGGGTGATTGCCGTGCCAAAAAGCCAAGAAAGAAATGTAGCGTGTTTGCCTCCTCCCAGTTTCGAACACGGGTCATGAAGGAAAGGACCTTGCCCTGCCCTTGGCGCGGGCAGGGCAGCAATTGGACTGGCGCACCACACACAAAATTCTGGCGCACCAACTTTGCTTCCTGGCGCACCAAACTCTCGTCCTGGCAGCATCTGACGCGCGCGTTCCTCCCCTGGCGCACCAAAGCTTTCCTGCCCTGCCCTTGGCGCGGGCAGGGCATCGTCCCACGCACCAACGCGCATCCTGGCGCACCAACTTTGCTTCCTGGCGCACCAAATTTCTTCCTGGCAGCACCAACGCACGCAACTCCTCAAATCTGGCGCATCAACTTTTCTGCCCTGCCCTTGGCGCGGGCAGGGCAGCATCTGATCGCACCAACTCGCGCCAGACGCGCCAGACTCGCACCAAACGCGCACCACGCAGCACCAACTTGCACCAAGGCCGCACCAAGCTTGTGCACCATGCATCAATTTTCTGCCCTGCCCTCCATAAGGGCAGGGCAGCCTCCTGGGAGTGACTTTTTGGGCCAAAATTCAAATTAAAAATTTATTTGAATTCATTTCTTCACCAATTCAAAAGCCCATCCAAATCCCATTATCCAAGAATAGAAAGTGTATAAATAGGAGTTAGTTTGATGTAATTAGGACTTTTACCTTTTTGCTACCTTTACCTTGAGCTTTGAATTTTTACTTTTATTTTGAGAGCTTTTGAATACTTTCTTGAGAGACTTGTCTGAGCACTAAGAGGTTCAAGGGAAAATTGATTGATCTCCTTCCTCATTTCCTTTGGGCAATTCTACTCTTCTGTTTCTGAGTTTTGGGTGTGTGAAATTGGAGAAATTCTGTCCCAATTCCCATTCAAGCTCTTTGCACTTTGTTCTCTGCATAATTCAATTTCAATTCTGTTCTTCTATTGCTTCTTCTTTAATTTTCTATCAATTGCTTAGATAATTCAGATCTGGGAAGGAAATTGGGTTTTAGGCTTTGCTACCTAAGCCCTTGGGATCCTGAGATCATAACTCACTCTTGGTTCTTCTGTGAACCTTTGTTGCATTTTATTTTCTTTCTGTTTGAATGCTATTTGCTTCTGATTTAAATTCTGCTCAATCAATTGCTGCATTTTACTTCTTCTTTGTTTAGATCTTGCAATCCCATTCCTCAATTCCCTTTTATATTCAAGTCATTTATCTTTCTTGCCATTTAAGTTACTGCAATTTATGTTTCTTGCACTTTAAGTTTCAGTCATTTACTTTCTTGTTCTTTAAGTTTCTGCACATTTACTTTTCTGTTCTTTATCTTACTGCATTTCTCCCTTCCCCCTTTACATTTACTGTCATTTAATTCTTGTTAAAAACAAATCACTCAACCAAAACTTGATTCGCTTGACTAAATCACCCACTAAACTAAAATTGCTCAATCCTTCAATCCCTGTGGGATCGACCTCACTCATGTGAGTTATTATTACTTGATGCGACCCGGTACACTTGCCGGTGAGTTTTGTGTTGGATCGTTTTCCACACATCAAGTTTTTGGCGCCGTTGCCGGGGATTGATTAGATCAACAATGATTAAGTGGGTGAGAAGTCTAGATCAAGCATTTTCTTTATTTTTGTTTTCTGTTTTAGATTGAAACCAAGGTGTTTGAGTTATTGCCTCACTAAGAAATTCTTTCTCTGAGACATGAATTTCAAATTTCATTGATGTTTACAAAATACAAATGGAGTTCAACTCATCTTATGGTCAAACAAAATTTTATGGGATATCATCCACCATCACCAATATCTAATGATGGCTGGGAATATCACCAAGAGAATACACATTCTGAGCACTCCAACTCATGGAGATTTGCTTCAGAAACACAAGATGAGCAAGAGAACCATATGGGATATTTCTTTCCACCACAAAATGATGCAAGTCATGATTCTAATGGTGGCTGGGAAGGGAATTCTAATGCTCCATATGATATTCATCCAAAGATATCATCACTTGACCATGCTTCAACAGAAAGCCTCTTTCAAAACTCACCACCCACACAAACTTCCATGAACCAAAGCCTCTCAAAGCTTGAGACCATGTTTGAAAAATATGAGAGGGAGGCACAGATATCATGGAACGAGCAAGAAAATTCATTCAAAAACATGGAAATAATGTTAGCTCAAGTGGTGAGTGCAACAAGGAAAGAGGAAGGGCAAGATGAGGAAGCCTCTGTGTCAAGTAAAATTTCAATGAAAAAAGAGGTGGTGGAAATATTTGAACCTGAAACTGCACTTGAGATGACAAGAGAACCTGAACACTCACAACCTTCACAAACTTCCCTGGACCAAAATACCTCAACACTTGAATCCATGATTGAAAGGTATGAAGAGGAGATGAAGAAAGCTTGGGAAAATCAACAAACCTCCTCCATGAAAGAGCTATTAAAGCAAATGTTGAGTGTAAAAGAGGAAGTGGAAGAACAAGCTAGTGAGGAGGATACTCAAGAGAAGTCAAACTCAAGTGAAGCAGAAAAGTACATAGAGGAAAAGCTCATGGAGCCACCAATTCAAAAGGCCCTGGATGAATACAAAACTCCAATAATCACACAGCAAACAAGTCTTGAATTCAAAGAAGTAAAGGCAACTAACAAGAGCACCAATTCTGTCCCTAATCCAGCAAGCAAGATCAATCAAGCCATTTGCAAAAGGAAGCTTGCTGAGGAAAGGCCAAGGCAAGGGACAGTAGCTGAATCTTCTCCCCATTTGAGGTCATTCCTCTTAACAAACTGGAAAAAGAGGAAGAAAGTGTAGAACAACATGTCAAGCTAATGACACTAAAAGAGCACTTGTTGGGAGGTAACCCAACCGTAGGTACATTTCTTTCTATGCTTTGTTTAAATTCAATAAATTGGCATATGGTTACATTCTAAGTTTGGTGTTGCCTTGCAACAAATTGTTTTCAATCTTTTTGGATGATTGCATCAAATCAAAAATGAAAGTGACACACCAAGATTCTAAGTTTGGTGTGCCACTTATTTTCTATGCAATTCATTCAAGCAACACTACTTGTTTGCATAATCATAATGCTTCTGCAATTTTATTTTTCTCTTTCGGTTTAACATTTCAGTTTCCTTTTTGTTTTATTCATTTACTTGTTTTTAATGCTTTCTTTTGTTAACTGTGTTTGTTAATACATCACCAAAAGACCTTTATTCATGACAAGATTCTTGGCTTGGTGATTATATTTAACATACAACGGTTTCATTTAGTCTTATTTCAAATAAAATGGACATAGGATTGCATTCTAAGTTTGGTGTTGCTATGCAACAAAAAAATTTGTTTCCACTCTTTACTGGATACGTGCATTAATTCCATGTGAAAGTGTCACACTAAGTTTGGTGTGCCACTTATCTTTTATGCAATGTATCATGCACACCATCTTATGTTTGCAATCATAATGTTTTTATTTCTCTGTGCCTTGATGGTTACTCTTAATCTTGCTTGCCTAAACACATATGCTACTGACATCCTTTTGTGTGAGACATTCATGATCCATTTTAGACCCCACCACCATTGTTCTAATTGTAATTTGGTATGGGAAGGAGAAGAATGGGAGGAAAATGACAACAATAGAGAAGATGGATTACAAGGTTGTAAAGTTCCTTTTCCTCTCATTTGTTTCTAGCACTTTAAATTGCATGATTGTCATATTATCTTCTTTGTATGCATGTGTGGTATGACTAAGCATAGCTTGAATTTGATTTACAACATGGTGCTGTACCATTATGACTACCAACTTGAGTTTTGTGAGTTCAAAAGCAGTAAAGCATCATGATCATAAATAAACAAGGAATTAAAGAAGATTTTAGCATGTGCATACAAGTATTGGAAAGCTAGTATGATTAATTGTTGCTCAATTGCATTGGATTTTATTTAATTGAAGTTTTTCATCTAGTACATTTTGTGAAATCTTTTAAAATCATGAAAACCTTGAAGAAGCAAATACAATTAAGGCAAGAAAAGAAAAAGGGAAAGAATGAGAAAGCTGAAGGCTCTGAGTACCAATGGCAATTTATTTGCTAAGTGCTTGTGGTGTTTATGTATCAAGCCAAATGCTTGAAAACAAAACACTTAGAAGTCAAGGCTAGGCTCAAGTGCAAAAGCACTCCCTCAAAGCTCAAGGCTCTGAGCATCAATGATTAGAGAGTCAAGAAAAGAAAAGAAAAAAATGAGCTTAATGAAGTCCTCTAATTAAATGCTTGTGGTGCTTATGTATCAAGTGGTAATACTTGAAAACAAAGCATTTAGAAGTCATAGCTTTGTTATTAACTCATGGGGCAAAGCACCCAAAAGGAGAAAAAAAAAATCAAAAGCTTGTTTCAAGGAAGAATTATAAGAAAAAGATTTCATAAAATAAGCTAGATAGAAGCATCAATCATTTACATCTCTTTTGTAATTGTAGCATGCATAGAAAACTAGCTTGCCATGAACATTGAGTTGCTATTCTTCTTACCTTGGATTGTCAATCTTTATTGCATGATTCTCTTCTTGCTTGGGGACAAGCAAGATTTAAGTTTGGTGTTGTGATGACATGTCATCATATACCCATTTTCTATGCTTTTTCATACAAGAAATTGATGATTTGTGCTTAAATATTGAATGCTTTTTGTACTTAAATGATATATTTTCTTGATATTTTAATTTTATAAATCTTGTAGGAAATAAGAAGAAAAAGAAGCAAAAAAGCACAAAAAAAGGAGAAAAAAAGAGCTTTGGGGTACACTTTGAAGTTGGGGTACACTTTGGAGCCTTAGGCCACGCTTTTAAAAGCGTGGCCCATGACCAAATCAAGGAAGGAAGCAGCCAGCACGCACACTGCCCTGCCCTTGCCAAGGGCAGGGCAGAATCGTGATGCACATTGAGGATTGGAAGCAAGAATTTCGCTAAGGTAAAATCTGGGCGCTCACAGCATGACCATGCCTCCTTCAAATGGCTATAACTTGAGCTACAGACGTCCAATTGATGTGCTTCCAGTTGCGTTGGAAAGCTGACACTCAGAGCTTTCCAACGATATATAGCAATCCATATTTGGCGTACAATTGCGGCAGGAACGAGAGGCATCTTTAAGGGCAAAAAAATAAGCAAAAATAAACTAAAGTGCCTCCACCAAGGCTCGAAGCTGGAACCTCACTCCAAAACAATGTGGCGCTCAATTTTCTGCCCTGCCCTCTTGGAGAGCAGGGCAATGTCGTGCTCTTCATGGAAAATCAAGAAAAAATTGATCCTCAAGTGCTTTCACCAAGTTTCGAACCAAGCACCTAAGGGGAGTGAGGAGAGCATCATGGCACGGTCAAGGAAGTGGTGCGCGCACAAGACACACCAAGGCAACATTGCCCTGCCCTCCACAAGGGCAGGGCAGCATCCTATGCACCAAGGAAAATTCTGGCGCACCAATCCTTGATTCTGGCGCACCAATTTTCGATCCTGGCAGCACCAAGCACGCACCGTGGCGCACCAACTTTTCCTGCCCTGCCCTTGGCGCGGGCAGGGCAGCACCTTGCGCACCAAGAAGCAAATTCTGCGCACATTGCCGCACCAATCTCATGCACCAAGCACCAATTTTCTGCCCTGCCCTCCACAAGGGCAGGGCAGCCTCCTGGGAGCAACATGGGCCAAAATCAACCAAAATTCAAATTAATTCAATTCTTCAACAAATTGAATCAAGGCCAACCAAACCCATTTCTCCTCAAATCCAAAGCAAGCAAAGCCCACTCAACATGACTCAAAGGCACATGAATCAATTAAATTAGGATTTTTATTTTTAATTTGTTTTAATTTCATTTTCATTTTTCACTTTGTAAAGCCTATATAAAGGCATCATTTTCATCTTTGTGGAGGAGCTCCATTAGAAAAAGGCGAGACCCACTAGGGAATATTAGGATTTGAGAGCTCTCTCTCTTGGTTTTCTTTTCTGTTTTGAATCTTGAGTGAGATTGGAGGAATTCTGTTTCATTCTCACCTTGAGATCTCTTGTTCACTTTTTCTGCATAATTGAAATTCACATACTGCTTCATCTTCTCTTTTAATTCTGCAATTCATTTATCTTCTTTCCTTCTGCAATTGTTCTTGGTTGGATCAAGGAAGGAATTGAGATCTAGACTTGTTCTCTAGTCTCTTTGATTTCCTAAGATCTTCAACCTCATTTGGCAATTAAACTGAATAAAATTTCTGTTTGCTTCTTCAAGCAATTCTGCTTTCTGTTTAAGATTTATTGCAAGTAACTCTTCTGCTTGATTGCTCCTTACATTCTCTTGTTGAATTTTAATTCCCAGCACCCAAGTCCTTTTACTTTTCATGCAATTTAATTATTCTGCAATTATTCTAAGTGCTGCTTATTGCTTTCCTTTAAATTTCCTGCACCCAATCCCCTTTACATTTCCTGCAATTTATATTTCTTGTCATTTAAGTTTCTGCAATTTACACTCCTTGTTCTTTAAGCTTCCTGCCTATTTACATTCTGCAATTTAAATTCACTGCTATTTACATTCTGCTGCCACAATCCTCACTCATCAATGTTAGCTTGACTAAACTAATCACCCACTAAAGTTGCTTGATCCATCAATCCCTGTGGGATCGACCTCACTCTTGTGAGTTATTATTACTTGATGCGACCCGGTATACTTGCCGGTTGGATTTGTGTGTTGGAAATTCATTTTTCCACAAAAACACCATCAAGTTTTTGGCGCCGTTGCCGGGGACCTCTAGTGTGTGAGACTGGTCCATACTTGGTGACTAAGGTTTTTCCTTATGGGAGTATTGAGTTGCTAGATGAAGCAACAAAGAGTCAATTTACAGCAAATGGTCATAGAGCAAAGCTGTACCTAGGTGGGCAATGGAACAAAGAAAAGGAGGTCCAGAACCTGAATCCCTCTTGAAGCAAAAATGAAGATGTCAAGCTAATGACAATAAAAGAGCGCTTGTTGGGAGGCAATCCAACCTGAGGTAGTTTCTTTTTATAGCTTTTTCAATAAAAATGTTGAACAATTGGTATGCATTGCAAGGAGCTAAGTTTGGTGTTGCACACCAAGGCAATCTGGGGGAGAATGAAAAGTTCTAAGTTTGGTGTTCCACCAAAAACATCATTTAATACATTCTTACCTCTTGCATAAATCTAGCTCCAAATAATCAACCACATTATTCAACTGTTGAATTTTTTTTCCAGCTTTTATTCCATTAACCTTTAGCAAGGACACATGGTTTCAAATATGGTTAACTTGATATATCTGAGACAGTGGCAGAACAATTAAGTTTGGTGTTCACACACCAAAACAAATCCTGAAACCACAATCAGTTATGCTTACTAACCATATAATCAAGAGCTTGAGAAGCAAGCAACTTTGAGGATTATGCAGGACATGAATCAACAATTGAAGACACTATGCATTTTAACTCAAAGAGAACACAACAGAAGAATCAAAGGGCTGCAACTTCAAAGGTTGTATCTGAACTTAATCCTTGCTGCTGTGTGTTGTTTTGAAAATAGGAACCATTGTATGTCTTGCTAAAGTGTTTATCTAGTTGCAAGTGAAATTGTTTGTTAAAAATGATAAGTCTGCATAATGCTTGTATCCATCATTCAGCTTTAAATATTGCTTTGTCTCCCATATGCTTAAATAAAAGAGTTTGGTTTGAATTGAAAAGTAAAATATCCAATGTTGCATGAGTATGAATGGAAGTTGGTGGTGGCATATGTGTTTGATTAAATGCATGACTCATGAAATAAGTGTTGCACAATATCATTCTCATTCAATTGTGAGTTAGCTTGCTGTTATAAAAACTCCTATCAAGAATGAAACAACCCTTGGTAACAAAAATAGAAAGAAAAAGGGAAGAAAAAGCCAAAGTGACAAGAAAAACAAAGAATAAAGGTTGGACACCAATGGCTTGAACCTTAGGACAAATGTCTGTGGTGTTCTTGTACTGAGATCTGCTTGGATGAGTAAATTCTAAGGGGTATTTTGAAACCCGGTCACTTAGATCAACTGATTTGGGATGGCCAATTGAAAATCCACAATAAAGAGCAACTTAGATACAAAGCACTTAGTGATCCAAAGAGATGCTGGGCATCAATGATCCTAGGAAGAATTAGTGAGCCAAGTGTCTGTGGTGGAAAGATGTTGAGCAAAAGAAAAGAAAATAAAGCCAAAGGCTATGCTGCAGCATTTGACACCCAACCTCTAAAAGAATAATAAGCTTGTTAAAGCATTATAAGCCAAGAAGAGTTAGCAAGGGAGTAATCAAAAGGTGAGTCTTATAACAGCAAGTCTAGCAAACCTTTAATGCAAAATGTGTATTATGCAGCAGCAGCAATAAATGAGTTGTCATTGTCTGCATAAATGCCCCATAGATCAAGTTCTGCTATCTGCATAATAAGGATATGCATTCTTTTCTTATTCATTTCATTTACTCTTAGTTTTGATGCTTGCTTGGGGACAAGCAATGTTTAAGTTTGGTGTTGTGATGACAAGTCATCATATACCCATTTTTCAAGCTAATTTCACTTGTTTTGTTAGCATTTATGCACTTTCTTGCATCCTAAGTAAGTGATTTGGAGTGAAAATGCATAAATTCTTTAAATCAAGCAACCACCATGAATTTAATGTTAATCATTGAGGTTCGAGCTCATTTTAATTGAATTTTAATTGATTTATAAGCCTCTTGAATTTAGTGATACTTTGAGTGGTTGTTTGGTTTATTATAGGTGAAGAAAAGAAAAGAAAATGAAAAGCGTGGCCTAAGAAGCGTAACACAAGAAAAGGAAAGCGTGGCCAAAGAGGAGAGAAGCGTGCCGCAACTAATGGGGGAAGCAACATTGCCCTCCACAAGGGCAGAATGCCCTCTAGGAGGGCAGCATTAAGTGACCAAGCCAAGGAAGGCAACTCTGCCCTGCCCACTCCAAGGGCAGAGCACAAAATGGTGCCTTGGAGCCAAGAGAAGCAAACTCTGCCCTGCCCTTGTGGAGGGCAGAATCGGGCACTTCAAGGAAAGAAATCAAGAAAAAAAGGTCACCCATGCATGCTACAAGGTTCGAACAAGGGACCATGAGGAAGCCAAGGACTAAGGGTGATTGCCGTGCCAAAAAGCCAAGAAAGAAATGTAGCGTGTTTGCCTCCTCCCAGTTTCGAACACGGGTCATGAAGGAAAGGACCTTGCCCTGCCCTTGGCGCGGGCAGGGCAGCAATTGGACTGGCGCACCACACACAAAATTCTGGCGCACCAACTTTGCTTCCTGGCGCACCAAACTCTCGTCCTGGCAGCATCTGACGCGCGCGTTCCTCCCCTGGCGCACCAAAGCTTTCCTGCCCTGCCCTTGGCGCGGGCAGGGCATCGTCCCACGCACCAACGCGCATCCTGGCGCACCAACTTTGCTTCCTGGCGCACCAAATTTCTTCCTGGCAGCACCAACGCACGCAACTCCTCAAATCTGGCGCATCAACTTTTCTGCCCTGCCCTTGGCGCGGGCAGGGCAGCATCTGATCGCACCAACTCGCGCCAGACGCGCCAGACTCGCACCAAACGCGCACCACGCAGCACCAACTTGCACCAAGGCCGCACCAAGCTTGTGCACCATGCATCAATTTTCTGCCCTGCCCTCCATAAGGGCAGGGCAGCCTCCTGGGAGTGACTTTTTGGGCCAAAATTCAAATTAAAAATTTATTTGAATTCATTTCTTCACCAATTCAAAAGCCCATCCAAATCCCATTATCCAAGAATAGAAAGTGTATAAATAGGAGTTAGTTTGATGTAATTAGGACTTTTACCTTTTTGCTACCTTTACCTTGAGCTTTGAATTTTTACTTTTATTTTGAGAGCTTTTGAATACTTTCTTGAGAGACTTGTCCGAGCACTAAGAGGTTCAAGGGAGAATTGATTGATCTCCTTCCTCATTTCCTTTGGGCAATTCTACTCTTCTGTTTCTGAGTTTTGGGTGTGTGAAATTGGAGAAATTCTGTCCCAATTCCCATTCAAGCTCTTTGCACTTTGTTCTCTGCTTAATTCAATTTCAATTCTGTTCTTCTATTGCTTCTTCTTTAATTTTCTATCAATTGCTTAGATAATTCAGATCTGGGAAGGAAATTGGGTTTTAGGCTTTGCTACCTAAGCCCTTGGGATCCTGAGATCATAACTCACTCTTGGTTCTTCTGTGAACCTTTGTTGCATTTTATTTCTTTCTGTTTGAATGCTATTTGCTTCTGATTTAAATTCTGCTCAATCAATTGCTGCATTTTACTTCTTCTTTGTTTAGATCTTGCAATCCCATTCCTCAATTCCCTTTTATATTCAAGTCATTTATCTTTCTTGCCATTTAAGTTACTGCAATTTATGTTTCTTGCACTTTAAGTTTCAGTCATTTACTTTCTTGTTCTTTAAGTTTCTGCACATTTACTTTTCTGTTCTTTATCT
Organism: Arachis hypogaea; assembly: GCF_003086295.3. NCBI lineage: Eukaryota > Viridiplantae > Streptophyta > Magnoliopsida > Fabales > Fabaceae > Arachis > Arachis hypogaea. The sequence goes on from NC_092038.1 coordinate 102,924,186, forward strand.
TACTGCATTTCTCCCTTCCCCCTTTACATTTACTGTCATTTAATTCTTGTTAAAAACAAATCACTCAACCAAAACTTGATTCGCTTGACTAAATCACCCACTAAACTAAAATTGCTCAATCCTTCAATCCCTGTGGGATCGACCTCACTCATGTGAGTTATTATTACTTGATGCGACCCGGTACACTTGCCGGTGAGTTTTGTGTTGGATCGTTTTCCACACATCACCCCACCCTCAGGGGACAAAGGAATCAGCACCAGTTAGTGGTGTCCAGAGCTCTTAAGCACACTCTTTTGCTTTGGATCACGACTTTAACCACTCAGTCTCAAGCTTTTCACTTGGACCTTCATGACACAAGCACATGGTTAGGGACAGCTTGATTTAGCCGCTTAGGCCTGGATTTTATTTCCTTGGGCCCTCCTATCCATTGATGCTCAAAGCCTTGGATCCTTGCTACCCTTGCCTTTTGGTTTTAAGGGCTATTGGCTTTTTCTGCTTGCTTTTTCTTTCTATTTTTTTTTCGCCACTTTTTTTTTTTCACTGCTTTTTCTTGCTTCAAGAATCAATTCATGAATTTTTCAGTTCATCAATAACATTTCTCTTTGTTCATCATTCTTTCAAGAGCCAACAATTTTAACACTCATAAACAACAAGATCAAAAATATGCACTGTTCATTCATTCATTCAGAAAACAAAAATTATTGCCACCACATCAATATAATTAAATTAAATTCACTAATAATTTCGAAAATTATGTACTTCTTGTTCTTTTGAATTAAAACATTTTTCTTTTAAGAGAGGTGAAAGACTAATGGATTTTATTCATAGCTTTAAGGCATGGTTACACACTAATGATCATGAAATAGAGACACAAAAACATAGATAAACATAACACTTAAAAACCGAAAACAGAAAGAAAATAAAGAACAAGGAATGAATCCACCTCTAGTGGCGTCTTCTTCTTGAAGGACCAATGATGTTCTTCAACTCTTCTATGTCCCTTCCTTGCCTTTGTTGCTCCTCTCTCATAGCTCTTTGATCTTCTCTTATTTCTTGGAGAGTGAGGGCGTGTTCATGGTGTTCCACCCTTAGTTGTTCCACGTTTTGGCTCAAGTCTTCTAAGGAGGTACTGAGTTGCTCCCAATAGTTGTTGGGAGGAAAGTGCATTCCATGAGGCATTTGTTGATGAACTTCCTCATGTTCTCCTTGGGGGCCGTGAGGGACTTCCCTTGTTTGCTCCATCCTTTTCTTGGTGATGGGCTTGTCTTCTTCAATGGAGACATCTCCATCTATGATAACTCCAGCTGAATAACCTAGATGGCATATGAGGTGGGGGAAGGCTAGCCGTGCCATGTATGAAGGCTTGTCAGCTATTTTGTAGAGTTCATTGGCTATGACTTCATGAACCTCTACTTCCTCTCCAATCATGATGCTATGAATCATGATTGCCCGATCCACAGTAACTTCAGATCGGTTGCTTGTAGGGATGATGGATCTTTGGATGAACTCCAGCCATCCTCTAGCTACAGGCTTGAGGTCCAGTCTTCTCAGTTGGACTGGTTTGCCTTTGGAGTCTACTCTCCATTGGGCGCCTTCCACACAAATGTCCATTAGGACTTGGTCCAACCTTTGATTGAAGTTGACCCTCCTTGTGTAGGGGCGTTCATCACCTTGCATCATGGGTAGATGAAACGCCAACCTCACATTTTCCGGACTGAAATCTAAGTATTTCCCTCGAACCATTGTGAGATAGTTCTTTGGATTCGGGTTCATACTTTGATCATGGTTCCTAGTGATCCATGCATTAGCATAGAACTCTTGAACCATCAATAATCCGACTTGTTGCATGGGGTTGGTTATGACTTCCCACCCTCTTCTTTGGATCTCATGTCGGATTTCCGGATACTCATTCTTTTTGAGCTTGAAGGGGACCTCAGGGATCACCCTCTTCTTTGCCACAACATCATAGAAGTGGTCTTGGTGGCTCTTGGAGATGAATCTCTCCTTTTCCCATGATTCGGAAGTGGAAGCTTTTGCCTTCCCTTTTCCTTTTGAGGAAACTCCGGTCTTGGGTGCCATTGATGGTGAATGAAAAATAAAAAGCTAGGCTTTTTACCACACCAAACTTAAAATTTGCTCGTCCTCGAGCAAGAAGAAAAGAAGAGTAGAAGAAGAAGAAGAAGAAAATGTGAGTAGAGAGGGAGAAGGGGGGTTCGGCTATGTAGAGAAGAAGGGGTTATGTTGTGGGAAAATGAAGAAGAAAAGAGAGGTATTTATAGGGTGGGGGGGAGGGTGAGGTTTCGGCCAATTTGGGTGGGAATGGGTGGGAAATTGAATTTGAATGTAGTGGGGGTAGGTGGGGTTTATGGGGAAGAGGAGGTTGATGTGAGTGGTGCATGGGGTAATTGGGAATGAGATTTGGATTAGGAGAGTGTGAATAGGATTAAAAGAAAAGGGAGGTGGGGATCCTGTGGGGTCCACAGATCCTGAGGTGGGAATCCTGTGGGGTCCACAGGTCCTGAGGTGAAAAGAAATACCATTCCTTCACCATATAGGCGTGTAGATTGCCTTCATGCACCATTCTGGCGTTCAAACGCCCATTGGTGCATGTTCTGGGCGTTAAACGCCCATGTGATGCTTGATTCTGGCGTTGAACGCCAGTTTCAAGCTTGTTTCTGGCGTTCAGCGCCAGATTGTCCTCTGCGTGCGCATCCTAGCGTTAAACGCCAGGATGTTGCTTGTTTTGGGCATTCAGCGCCAGGAAGATGCTCTGTTCTGGCGTTGAACGCCCGCCAGATGCATCTTCTGGGCGCTGAACGCCGGCCCGTGCGTCCTCCAGGGTGAAAAATTTTTTTCTTCTGTTTTTGACTCTGTTTTTAATTTTTTTGATTTTTTCGTGACTCCTCATGATCATGTACCTAATTAAACACAAAAATAACAAAGAAACAAAATAAAATAAAATTAGATAAATAAAATTGGGTTGCCTCCCAACAAGCGCTTCTTTAATGTCAATAGCTTGACAGTGGCTCTCATGGAGCCACAGAGCAATCAAGTCAATGTTGTCTAGTCCCAACACCAAACTTAGAGTTTGGATATGGGGTTTGAACACCAAACTTAGAGTTTGGTTATGGCTTCACAACACCAAACTTAGAGTTTGACTGTGTGGGCTCTTCTTGACCTTGAACTGAGAGAAGCTCTTCATGCTTACTCTCTTTTGTCACAGAGGGATTGCCATGTGCTTGAAACACAAGGTATTCTCCATTTAATTGAAGGACTAACTCTCCTCTGTTGACATCTATCACAGCTTCTGCTGTGGCTAGGAAAGGTCTTCCTAGGATGATGCATTCATCATCTTCCTTCCTAGTATCTAGGATTAGGAAATCAGCAGGGATGTAAAAGTCTTCAACTTTTACTAGCACGTCCTCTACTATCCCATGAGCTTCTCTCATGGATTTATCTGCCAATTGTAATGAGAACAAGGCAGGTTGTACCTCAATGATTCTTAGCTTCTCCATTACAGAGAGTGGCATAAGGTTTATCCCTGACCCAAGATCACATAGAGCTTTCTCAAAGCTCATGGTGCCAATGGTGCAAGGTATTTAAGAACTTGCCAGGATCTTGTTTCTTTTGAGGTAGAGTTTCCTGAATCCAAGTTTCTAATTCATTAATGAGCAAGGGAGGTTTACTTTCCAAAGTCTCATTACCAAACAGCTTGGCATTCAGTTTCATGATAGCTCCTAGATATTGAGCAACTTGCTCACTAGTCACATCTTCATCCTCCTCAGAGGATGAATAATAGTCAGAGCTCATGAATGGCAGAAGGAGATTTAGTGGAATCTCTATGATCTCTGTGTGAGCCTCAGATTCCTCAGGATCCTTATTAGGAAGCTCCTTCTTGCTTGGAGGACGTCCCAGGAGTTCTTTCTCACTAGGATTTTCGTCCTCCTCCTCCTTTGTGCTTTCGGCCATGTTGACTAAGTCAATGGCTTTGCACTCTCCTTTTGGATTCTCTTCTGTATTACTTGGGAGAATACTGGGAGGAGTTTCAATAACTTTCTTACTCAGTTGGCCTACTTGTGCCTCCAAATTTCTAATGGAGGATCTTGTTTCATTCATGAAACTGAAGGTGGCCTTTGACAGATCAGAGACTATATTAGCTAAATTAGAATTATTTTGTTCAGAATTCTCTGTCTGTTGCTGAGAAGATGATGGATATGGCTTACTATTATTCAGCCTATTGCGTCCACCATTGTTAAAACCTTGTTGAGGTTTTTGTTGATCCTTCCAGGAGAAATTTGGATGATTTCTCCATGATGGGTTATAGGTATTTCCATATGGTTCACCCAGATAATTAACCTCTGCCATGGCAGGGTTCTCAGGATCATAAGCTTCTTCAGAAGCTACCTCTCTAGTACTGTTGGATGCATATTGCAATCCATTCAGATTTTGAGAGATCATGTTGACCTGTTGAGTCAACACTTTGTTCTGAGCCAGTATGGCATTCAGAGCATCAATTTCAAGAACTCCCTTCTTCTGAGGGACCCCATTATTCACGGAATTCCTCTCAGAGGTATACATGAACTGGTTGTTTGCAACCATGTCAATGAGTTCTTGAGCCTCTTCAGGCGTTTTCTTCAGGTGAATAGATCCACCTGCAGAATGATCCAGTGACATTTTCGAAAATTCAGAGAGACCATAATAGAATATATCTAATAGGGTCCATTCTGAAAACATGTCAGATGGACATCTCTTGGTCAGCTGCTTGTATCTTTCCCAAGCTTCATAGAGGGATTCACCATCTTTTTGTTTGAAGGTTTGAACATCCACTCTCAGCTTGCTCAGCTTTTGAGGAGGGAAGAACTTATCTAAGAAAGCAGTGACCAGCTTATCCCAGGAGTCCAGGCTATCCTTAGGTTGTGAATCCAACCATATTCTAGCTCTGTCTCTTACAGCAAAAGGGAAAAGCATGAGTCTGTAGACTTCAGGATTAACTCCATTCGTCTTTACAGTATCACAGACTTGCAAGAATTCAGTTAAGAACTGATAGGGATCTTCAGATGGAAGTCCATAAAACTTGCAGTTTTGTTGCATCAAAGCAACTAGTTGAGGCTTAAGCTCAAAGTTATTGGCTCCAATGGCAGGAATGGAGATGCTTCTTCCATCAACTTGGATGTTGGCTTTGTGAAGTCACCAAGCATTCTCCTTGCATTATTATTATTATTATTTTCGGCTGCCATATCTTTCTCTTGTTCGAAAATTTCTGAAAGTTTGCTTCTGGATTGTTGTAATTTAGCTTCTCTTAATTTTCTCTTCAGAGTCCTTTCAGGTTCTGGATCAGCTTCAACAAGAGTGCCTTTATCCTTGTTCCTGCTCATAAGAAAGAGAAGAAAACAAGAAAAGAAAGAGGAATACTCTATGTCACAGTATAGAGATTCCCTTATGTTAGTAGAAGAAGAAAGAGGTAGAAGAATGAAGAAGGGGATTCAGATTTTTGGATGAGGAGAGGTGAAGAGAAGTGTTAGTAATTAAATAATTAAAATAGAAGAAGAAAAGAAAAGAAGATTTTCGAAAATAATTTTGAAAAAGAGGTTAGTAATTTTCGAAAATTAAAGATAAGATGAGATTAAAATTAAAATTTAAAACAATTAAAAAGAATTTTTGAAAAAGAGGGGGAGAATTTTCGAAAATTTAGAGAGGGAAAAGTAGTTAGGTGGTTTTGAAAAAGATAAGAAACAAACAAGGAGTTAGTTAGTTGATTGAAAAAGATTTGAAATCAAATTTTGAAAAAGATAAGAAGATAGGAGGTTAGATAAGATATTTTGAAATCAAATTTTGAAAAAGATAAAATTTTTGAAAAAGATAAGATAAAAGATAAAAAGATATATTTGAAAAAGATATTTGAAAAAAAGATTTAATTTTAAAAATTACTTTAACTAACAAGAAACTACAAGATAAGATTCTAGAATTTAAAGATTGAACCTTTCTTAACAAGAAGGTAACAAACTTCAAATTTTTGAACCAATCACATTAATTGTTAGCAAATTTTCGAAAATTTGATAAAAAGATAAGAAAAAGATTTTGAAAATATTTTGAAAAATATTTTTGAAATTTTCGAAAATGCTAAAAAAATGAAAAAGATATGATTTTTGAAAAAGATTTTGAAAAGATAAGATTTTTAAAATTGAAATTTTGACTTGACTTGTAAGAAACAACTAATTTTGAAAATTTTTGACCAAGTCAATCCCAAAATTTCGAAATTTTGGAGGGAAATAAGGAAAAGATATTTTTGAAATCAAATTTTGAATGAAAAACACAAAAATGACCCAAAACATGAAAATTTTGGATCAAGACACAAGATGCATGCAAGAATGCTATGAATGTCAAGATGAACACCAAGAACACTATGAAGATCATGATGAACATCAAGAACATAATTTTGAAAAAATTTTTAATGCAAAGAAAACATGCAAGACACCAAACTTAGAAATTTTTAATGCATGAAAAATATGAATGCAAAAATGCACATGAAAAACAACAAAAGACACAAAACAAGAAATCATCAAGATCAAACAAGAAGTCCTGTCAAGAACAACTTGAAGATCATGAAGAACACTATGAATGCATGGATTTTCGAAAACAATGCAAGAAAAATTTAAAAATCATGCAATTGACACCAAACTTAAAAATTGACACAAGACTCAAACAAGAACACAAAATATTTTTGATTTTTATGATTTTCTAATTTTTTTGTATTTTTTATAAAATTTTTTCGAAAAACATTTTTGGAAAAACGAAAAATAAAAGAAAAATTTTTGAAAAAGATTTTTGAAAAGAAAATTACCTAATCTGAGCAACAAGATGAACCGTCAGTTGTCCATACTCGAACAATCCCCGGCAACGGCGCCAAAAACTTGGTGGACGAAATTGTGATCACTTGTTATGTATTTATAAAGGATGTATACTCTGAAGGCATTGTTTATTGTCTTCACAATCTCGTTCAACTAACCAGCAAGTGTACTGGGTCGTCCAAGTAATAACCTTACGTGAGTAAGGGTCGAATCCACAGAGATTGTTGGTATGAAGCAAGCTATGGTCACCTTGCAAATCTCAGTCAGGCAGATTAAACATGATACTTGATTAGATTCAAAATAAATAAAAAGGAATAATAAAAGGGATAGAACACTTATGCAGATTCATTGGTAGAGGTATCTTTTAAGTATATACAGCTGCTGCATGGCTCAAGCACGCCTGCTCTCCTACTGCTTCTACTCAATCCTTCTTACTCCTTTCCATGGCAAGCTTTGTATAGGGGTTCACCATCAACTGTGGCTACTTTCATTCCTCACGGGGAAATAACCTGTGCGGCTGTCATTCGCACAGCTAACCAGTCTGGAGGCATCACCCATGGCTGATAGCTACATCCCATCCTCGCAGTGAAAACTATGCTAACGCACTCTGTCACAGTACGGCTAATCACCGGTTGGTTCCCGCTCCTACTGGAATAGAATCCCTCTTTTGCGTCTGTCACCAACGCCCAGCAGGTTAAAGTTTGAAGCACGTCACGGTCATTCATGATCGGAATCCTACTCGGAACACCACAGACAAGGTTGGACTTTCCGGACTCCCAGGATCCTACTCGGAACACCACAGACAAGGTTGGACTTTCCGGATCCAGATGAATGCCGCCAACTATCTAACTTATACCACGAAGATTCTGTTGGGGAATCTAAGAGATACGCATTCAAGCTCTGTTGCATGTAGAACGGACATGGTTGTCAATCACGCGCATTCATAAGTGAGAATGATAATGAGGGTAATCTGACTCATCACATTCATCATGTTCTTGGGTACGAATGAATATCTTGGAATAAGAATAAGAGAGAATTGAATAAAAGATAACAGAATTGCATTAATACTTGAGGTACAGCAGAGCTCCACACCCTTAATCTATGGTGTGCAGAAACTCCACCGTTGAAAATACATAAGCAAAGAGTTCAGGCATGGCCGAATGGCCAGCCCTCTCTAACGTGATCACAGGATCAAAATACAATCCAGGATGTCTAATACAATAGATAAATGTCCTATATATACTAGACTAGCTACTAGGGTTTACATGAGTAAGTAATTGATGCATAAATCCACTTCCGGGGCCCACTTGGTGTGTGCTTGGGCTGAGCTTGATGAATTCACGTGTAGAGGCATATCTTGGCGTTGAACTCTGAGTTATGACGTGTTTTGGGCGTTCAACTCCGGATCATGACGTTTTTCTGGCGTTTAACTCCAGACAGCAGCGTGTACTTGGCGTTCAACGCCAAGTTACGTCGTCATTCTTCGAATAAAGTATGGACTATTATATATTGCTGGAAAGCCCTGGATGTCTACTTTCCAACGCCGTTGAGAGCGCGCCAATTGGAGTTCTGTAGCTCCAGAAAATCCATGTCGAGTGCAGGGAGGTCAGATTCCAACAGCATCAGCAGTCCTTTTGTCAGCCTTCTTCAGAGTTTTGCTCAAATCCCTCAATTTCAGTCAGAATTTACCTGAAATCACAGAAAATCACACAAACTCATAGTAAAGTCCAGAAATGTGAATTTAGCATAAAAACTAATGAAAACATCCCTAAAAGTAGCTTAAACTTACTAAAAACTATATGAAAACAATGCCAAAAAGCGTATAAATTATCCGCTCATCACAACACCAAACTTAAATTGTTGCTTGTCCCCAAGCAACTGAAAATCAAATAGGATAAAAAAAAGAGAATATACTATAAAGTCCAAAATATCAATGAATATTAATTTAATTAGATGAGCGGGACTTGTAGCTTTTTGCTTCTGAACAGTTTTGGCATCTCACTTTTTCCTTTGAAGTTTAGAGTGATTGGCTTCTCTAGGAACTTAGAATTTCAGATAGTGTTATTGACTTTCCTAGTTAAGCATGTTGATTCTTGAACACAGCTACTTATGAGTCTTGGCCGTGGCCCTAAGCACTTTGTTTTCCAGTATTACCACCGGATACACAAATGCCACAGACACATAACTGGGTGAACCTTTTCAGATTGTGACTCAGCTTTGCTAAAGTCCCCAGTTAGTGGTGTCCAGAGCTCTTAAGCACACTCTTTTGCTTTGGATCACGACTTTAACCACTCAGTCTCAAGCTTTTCACTTGGACCTTCATGACACAAGCACATGGTTAGGGACAGCTTGATTTAGCCGCTTAGGCCTGGATTTTATTTCCTTGGGCCCTCCTATCCATTGATGCTCAAAGCCTTGGATCCTTGCTACCCTTGCCTTTTGGTTTTAAGGGCTATTGGCTTTTTCTGCTTGCTTTTTCTTTCTATTTTTTTTTCGCCACTTTTTTTTTTTCACTGCTTTTTCTTGCTTCAAGAATCAATTCATGAATTTTTCAGTTCATCAATAACATTTCTCTTTGTTCATCATTCTTTCAAGAGCCAACAATTTTAACACTCATAAACAACAAGATCAAAAATATGCACTGTTCATTCATTCATTCAGAAAACAAAAATTATTGCCACCACATCAATATAATTAAATTAAATTCACTAATAATTTCGAAAATTATGTACTTCTTGTTCTTTTGAATTAAAACATTTTTCTTTTAAGAGAGGTGAAAGACTAATGGATTTTATTCATAGCTTTAAGGCATGGTTACACACTAATGATCATGAAATAGAGACACAAAAACATAGATAAACATAACACTTAAAAACCGAAAACAGAAAGAAAATAAAGAACAAGGAATGAATCCACCTCTAGTGGCGTCTTCTTCTTGAAGGACCAATGATGTTCTTCAACTCTTCTATGTCCCTTCCTTGCCTTTGTTGCTCCTCTCTCATAGCTCTTTGATCTTCTCTTATTTCTTGGAGAGTGAGGGCGTGTTCATGGTGTTCCACCCTTAGTTGTTCCACGTTTTGGCTCAAGTCTTCTAAGGAGGTACTGAGTTGCTCCCAATAGTTGTTGGGAGGAAAGTGCATTCCATGAGGCATTTGTTGATGAACTTCCTCATGTTCTCCTTGGGGGCCGTGAGGGACTTCCCTTGTTTGCTCCATCCTTTTCTTGGTGATGGGCTTGTCTTCTTCAATGGAGACATCTCCATCTATGATAACTCCAGCTGAATAACCTAGATGGCATATGAGGTGGGGGAAGGCTAGCCGTGCCATGTATGAAGGCTTGTCAGCTATTTTGTAGAGTTCATTGGCTATGACTTCATGAACCTCTACTTCCTCTCCAATCATGATGCTATGAATCATGATTGCCCGATCCACAGTAACTTCAGATCGGTTGCTTGTAGGGATGATGGATCTTTGGATGAACTCCAGCCATCCTCTAGCTACAGGCTTGAGGTCCAGTCTTCTCAGTTGGACTGGTTTGCCTTTGGAGTCTACTCTCCATTGGGCGCCTTCCACACAAATGTCCATTAGGACTTGGTCCAACCTTTGATTGAAGTTGACCCTCCTTGTGTAGGGGCGTTCATCACCTTGCATCATGGGTAGATGAAACGCCAACCTCACATTTTCCGGACTGAAATCTAAGTATTTCCCTCGAACCATTGTGAGATAGTTCTTTGGATTCGGGTTCATACTTTGATCATGGTTCCTAGTGATCCATGCATTAGCATAGAACTCTTGAACCATCAATAATCCGACTTGTTGCATGGGGTTGGTTATGACTTCCCACCCTCTTCTTTGGATCTCATGTCGGATTTCCGGATACTCATTCTTTTTGAGCTTGAAGGGGACCTCAGGGATCACCCTCTTCTTTGCCACAACATCATAGAAGTGGTCTTGGTGGCTCTTGGAGATGAATCTCTCCTTTTCCCATGATTCGGAAGTGGAAGCTTTTGCCTTCCCTTTTCCTTTTGAGGAAACTCCGGTCTTGGGTGCCATTGATGGTGAATGAAAAATAAAAAGCTAGGCTTTTTACCACACCAAACTTAAAATTTGCTCGTCCTCGAGCAAGAAGAAAAGAAGAGTAGAAGAAGAAGAAGAAGAAAATGTGAGTAGAGAGGGAGAAGGGGGGTTCGGCTATGTAGAGAAGAAGGGGTTATGTTGTGGGAAAATGAAGAAGAAAAGAGAGGTATTTATAGGGTGGGGGGGAGGGTGAGGTTTCGGCCAATTTGGGTGGGAATGGGTGGGAAATTGAATTTGAATGTAGTGGGGGTAGGTGGGGTTTATGGGGAAGAGGAGGTTGATGTGAGTGGTGCATGGGGTAATTGGGAATGAGATTTGGATTAGGAGAGTGTGAATAGGATTAAAAGAAAAGGGAGGTGGGGATCCTGTGGGGTCCACAGATCCTGAGGTGGGAATCCTGTGGGGTCCACAGGTCCTGAGGTGAAAAGAAATACCATTCCTTCACCATATAGGCGTGTAGATTGCCTTCATGCACCATTCTGGCGTTCAAACGCCCATTGGTGCATGTTCTGGGCGTTAAACGCCCATGTGATGCTTGATTCTGGCGTTGAACGCCAGTTTCAAGCTTGTTTCTGGCGTTCAGCGCCAGATTGTCCTCTGCGTGCGCATCCTAGCGTTAAACGCCAGGATGTTGCTTGTTTTGGGCGTTCAGCGCCAGGAAGATGCTCTGTTCTGGCGTTGAACGCCCGCCAGATGCATCTTCTGGGCGCTGAACGCCGGCCCGTGCGTCCTCCAGGGTGAAAAATTTTTTTCTTCTGTTTTTGACTCTGTTTTTAATTTTTTTGATTTTTTCGTGACTCCTCATGATCATGTACCTAATTAAACACAAAAATAACAAAGAAACAAAATAAAATAAAATTAGATAAATAAAATTGGGTTGCCTCCCAACAAGCGCTTCTTTAATGTCAATAGCTTGACAGTGGCTCTCATGGAGCCACAGAGCAATCAAGTCAATGTTGTCTAGTCCCAACACCAAACTTAGAGTTTGGATATGGGGTTTGAACACCAAACTTAGAGTTTGGTTATGGCTTCACAACACCAAACTTAGAGTTTGACTGTGTGGGCTCTTCTTGACCTTGAACTGAGAGAAGCTCTTCATGCTTACTCTCTTTTGTCACAGAGGGATTGCCATGTGCTTGAAACACAAGGTATTCTCCATTTAATTGAAGGACTAACTCTCCTCTGTTGACATCTATCACAGCTTCTGCTGTGGCTAGGAAAGGTCTTCCTAGGATGATGCATTCATCATCTTCCTTCCTAGTATCTAGGATTAGGAAATCAGCAGGGATGTAAAAGTCTTCAACTTTTACTAGCACGTCCTCTACTATCCCATGAGCTTCTCTCATGGATTTATCTGCCAATTGTAATGAGAACAAGGCAGGTTGTACCTCAATGATTCTTAGCTTCTCCATTACAGAGAGTGGCATAAGGTTTATCCCTGACCCAAGATCACATAGAGCTTTCTCAAAGCTCATGGTGCCAATGGTGCAAGGTATTTAAGAACTTGCCAGGATCTTGTTTCTTTTGAGGTAGAGTTTCCTGAATCCAAGTTTCTAATTCATTAATGAGCAAGGGAGGTTTACTTTCCAAAGTCTCATTACCAAACAGCTTGGCATTCAGTTTCATGATAGCTCCTAGATATTGAGCAACTTGCTCACTAGTCACATCTTCATCCTCCTCAGAGGATGAATAATAGTCAGAGCTCATGAATGGCAGAAGGAGATTTAGTGGAATCTCTATGATCTCTGTGTGAGCCTCAGATTCCTCAGGATCCTTATTAGGAAGCTCCTTCTTGCTTGGAGGACGTCCCAGGAGTTCTTTCTCACTAGGATTTTCGTCCTCCTCCTCCTTTGTGCTTTCGGCCATGTTGACTAAGTCAATGGCTTTGCACTCTCCTTTTGGATTCTCTTCTGTATTACTTGGGAGAATACTGGGAGGAGTTTCAATAACTTTCTTACTCAGTTGGCCTACTTGTGCCTCCAAATTTCTAATGGAGGATCTTGTTTCATTCATGAAACTGAAGGTGGCCTTTGACAGATCAGAGACTATATTAGCTAAATTAGAATTATTTTGTTCAGAATTCTCTGTCTGTTGCTGAGAAGATGATGGATATGGCTTACTATTATTCAGCCTATTGCGTCCACCATTGTTAAAACCTTGTTGAGGTTTTTGTTGATCCTTCCAGGAGAAATTTGGATGATTTCTCCATGATGGGTTATAGGTATTTCCATATGGTTCACCCAGATAATTAACCTCTGCCATGGCAGGGTTCTCAGGATCATAAGCTTCTTCAGAAGCTACCTCTCTAGTACTGTTGGATGCATATTGCAATCCATTCAGATTTTGAGAGATCATGTTGACCTGTTGAGTCAACACTTTGTTCTGAGCCAGTATGGCATTCAGAGCATCAATTTCAAGAACTCCCTTCTTCTGAGGGACCCCATTATTCACGGAATTCCTCTCAGAGGTATACATGAACTGGTTGTTTGCAACCATGTCAATGAGTTCTTGAGCCTCTTCAGGCGTTTTCTTCAGGTGAATAGATCCACCTGCAGAATGATCCAGTGACATTTTCGAAAATTCAGAGAGACCATAATAGAATATATCTAATAGGGTCCATTCTGAAAACATGTCAGATGGACATCTCTTGGTCAGCTGCTTGTATCTTTCCCAAGCTTCATAGAGGGATTCACCATCTTTTTGTTTGAAGGTTTGAACATCCACTCTCAGCTTGCTCAGCTTTTGAGGAGGGAAGAACTTATCTAAGAAAGCAGTGACCAGCTTATCCCAGGAGTCCAGGCTATCCTTAGGTTGTGAATCCAACCATATTCTAGCTCTGTCTCTTACAGCAAAAGGGAAAAGCATGAGTCTGTAGACTTCAGGATTAACTCCATTCGTCTTTACAGTATCACAGACTTGCAAGAATTCAGTTAAGAACTGATAGGGATCTTCAGATGGAAGTCCATAAAACTTGCAGTTTTGTTGCATCAAAGCAACTAGTTGAGGCTTAAGCTCAAAGTTATTGGCTCCAATGGCAGGAATGGAGATGCTTCTTCCATCAACTTGGATGTTGGCTTTGTGAAGTCACCAAGCATTCTCCTTGCATTATTATTATTATTATTTTCGGCTGCCATATCTTTCTCTTGTTCGAAAATTTCTGAAAGGTTGCTTCTGGATTGTTGTAATTTAGCTTCTCTTAATTTTCTCTTCAGAGTCCTTTCAGGTTCTGGATCAGCTTCAACAAGAGTGCCTTTATCCTTGTTCCTGCTCATAAGAAAGAGAAGAAAACAAGAAAAGAAAGAGGAATACTCTATGTCACAGTATAGAGATTCCCTTATGTTAGTAGAAGAAGAAAGAGGTAGAAGAATGAAGAAGGGGATTCAGATTTTTGGATGAGGAGAGGTGAAGAGAAGTGTTAGTAATTAAATAATTAAAATAGAAGAAGAAAAGAAAAGAAGATTTTCGAAAATAATTTTGAAAAAGAGGTTAGTAATTTTCGAAAATTAAAGATAAGATGAGATTAAAATTAAAATTTAAAACAATTAAAAAGAATTTTTGAAAAAGAGGGGGAGAATTTTCGAAAATTTAGAGAGGGAAAAGTAGTTAGGTGGTTTTGAAAAAGATAAGAAACAAACAAGGAGTTAGTTAGTTGATTGAAAAAGATTTGAAATCAAATTTTGAAAAAGATAAGAAGATAGGAGGTTAGATAAGATATTTTGAAATCAAATTTTGAAAAAGATAAAATTTTTGAAAAAGATAAGATAAAAGATAAAAAGATATATTTGAAAAAGATATTTGAAAAAAAGATTTAATTTTAAAAATTACTTTAACTAACAAGAAACTACAAGATAAGATTCTAGAATTTAAAGATTGAACCTTTCTTAACAAGAAGGTAACAAACTTCAAATTTTTGAACCAATCACATTAATTGTTAGCAAATTTTCGAAAATTTGATAAAAAGATAAGAAAAAGATTTTGAAAATATTTGAAAAATATTTTTGAAATTTTCGAAAATGCTAAAAAAATGAAAAAGATATGATTTTTGAAAAAGATTTTGAAAAGATAAGATTTTTAAAATTGAAATTTTGACTTGACTTGTAAGAAACAACTAATTTTGAAAATTTTTGACCAAGTCAATCCCAAAATTTCGAAATTTTGGAGGGAAATAAGGAAAAGATATTTTTGAAATCAAATTTTGAATGAAAAACACAAAAATGACCCAAAACATGAAAATTTTGGATCAAGACACAAGATGCATGCAAGAATGCTATGAATGTCAAGATGAACACCAAGAACACTATGAAGATCATGATGAACATCAAGAACATAATTTTGAAAAAATTTTTAATGCAAAGAAAACATGCAAGACACCAAACTTAGAAATTTTTAATGCATGAAAAATATGAATGCAAAAATGCACATGAAAAACAACAAAAGACACAAAACAAGAAATCATCAAGATCAAACAAGAAGTCCTGTCAAGAACAACTTGAAGATCATGAAGAACACTATGAATGCATGGATTTTCGAAAACAATGCAAGAAAAATTTAAAAATCATGCAATTGACACCAAACTTAAAAATTGACACAAGACTCAAACAAGAACACAAAATATTTTTGATTTTTATGATTTTCTAATTTTTTTGTATTTTTTATAAAATTTTTTCGAAAAACATTTTTGGAAAAACGAAAAATAAAAGAAAAATTTTTGAAAAAGATTTTTGAAAAGAAAATTACCTAATCTGAGCAACAAGATGAACCGTCAGTTGTCCATACTCGAACAATCCCCGGCAACGGCGCCAAAAACTTGGTGGACGAAATTGTGATCACTTGTTATGTATTTATAAAGGATGTATACTCTGAAGGCATTGTTTATTGTCTTCACAATCTCGTTCAACTAACCAGCAAGTGTACTGGGTCGTCCAAGTAATAACCTTACGTGAGTAAGGGTCGAATCCACAGAGATTGTTGGTATGAAGCAAGCTATGGTCACCTTGCAAATCTCAGTCAGGCAGATTAAACATGATACTTGATTAGATTCAAAATAAATAAAAAGGAATAATAAAAGGGATAGAACACTTATGCAGATTCATTGGTAGAGGTATCTTTTAAGTATATACAGCTGCTGCATGGCTCAAGCACGCCTGCTCTCCTACTGCTTCTACTCAATCCTTCTTACTCCTTTCCATGGCAAGCTTTGTATAGGGGTTCACCATCAACTGTGGCTACTTTCATTCCTCACGGGGAAATAACCTGTGCGGCTGTCATTCGCACAGCTAACCAGTCTGGAGGCATCACCCATGGCTGATAGCTACATCCCATCCTCGCAGTGAAAACTATGCTAACGCACTCTGTCACAGTACGGCTAATCACCGGTTGGTTCCCGCTCCTACTGGAATAGAATCCCTCTTTTGCGTCTGTCACCAACGCCCAGCAGGTTAAAGTTTGAAGCACGTCACGGTCATTCATGATCGGAATCCTACTCGGAACACCACAGACAAGGTTGGACTTTCCGGACTCCCAGGATCCTACTCGGAACACCACAGACAAGGTTGGACTTTCCGGATCCAGATGAATGCCGCCAACTATCTAACTTATACCACGAAGATTCTGTTGGGGAATCTAAGAGATACGCATTCAAGCTCTGTTGCATGTAGAACGGACATGGTTGTCAATCACGCGCATTCATAAGTGAGAATGATAATGAGGGTAATCTGACTCATCACATTCATCATGTTCTTGGGTACGAATGAATATCTTGGAATAAGAATAAGAGAGAATTGAATAAAAGATAACAGAATTGCATTAATACTTGAGGTACAGCAGAGCTCCACACCCTTAATCTATGGTGTGCAGAAACTCCACCGTTGAAAATACATAAGCAAAGAGTTCAGGCATGGCCGAATGGCCAGCCCTCTCTAACGTGATCACAGGATCAAAATACAATCCAGGATGTCTAATACAATAGATAAATGTCCTATATATACTAGACTAGCTACTAGGGTTTACATGAGTAAGTAATTGATGCATAAATCCACTTCCGGGGCCCACTTGGTGTGTGCTTGGGCTGAGCTTGATGAATTCACGTGTAGAGGCATATCTTGGCGTTGAACTCTGAGTTATGACGTGTTTTGGGCGTTCAACTCCGGATCATGACGTTTTTCTGGCGTTTAACTCCAGACAGCAGCGTGTACTTGGCGTTCAACGCCAAGTTACGTCGTCATTCTTCGAATAAAGTATGGACTATTATATATTGCTGGAAAGCCCTGGATGTCTACTTTCCAACGCCGTTGAGAGCGCGCCAATTGGAGTTCTGTAGCTCCAGAAAATCCATGTCGAGTGCAGGGAGGTCAGATTCCAACAGCATCAGCAGTCCTTTTGTCAGCCTTCTTCAGAGTTTTGCTCAAATCCCTCAATTTCAGTCAGAATTTACCTGAAATCACAGAAAAACACACAAACTCATAGTAAAGTCCAGAAATGTGAATTTAGCATAAAAACTAATGAAAACATCCCTAAAAGTAGCTTAAACTTACTAAAAACTATATGAAAACAATGCCAAAAAGCGTATAAATTATCCGCTCATCAATAAGAGTGGGTTTGAGATTGGTTGAGGTATGATTTTTGAGGTATAAAGAGATTGAAGAAAGAAGTATTGCTGTTATGAGAGGAGCGGTGTGTGTATATAGGATGGTCTGATGTGGGAATAGAGGCTTGTTTGTAAGGAAGGTTTTTAGGCATGTGGGATGCTGAGGGTTGAGGGTATGTACTTTGGTTAGAGACTTGGTTGTTGGATGGATGATGGTTAGAGTTGGGGTAAGTGTTTTGTGGTTTTCTGTATGTGTTTTGGTTAGTATTCGGCTGGTTGTTGTGGTTTCTGTTTTTTCAATTGCTTTGGGTTGAGTTCCTTTGCCATGGCTGCTGAATTTGATTGTGGTTGTCTCCCCATCTGAGGTTGGGATGGTTTTTCCAAGAGGGATTGTAAGTATCACCATAGACTTCATTTGATCCAGAATTTTGGTTGTGCATGTACTGGACTTGCTCTTGCTGTTGCTCCTCTTGAATTTCTTCATTTTGCCCCCAAGTAGTTGATGGTTGGCTTGTGTTGACTGCTGCAACTTGGATATTGTCAATCCTCTTGGCCATTTGCTCAAATTGTTTTTGAATTTGCTGTTGCATCATTTTGTTTTGAGCTAGGATTGAATCCACTCCTTCCAACTCCATCACTCCTTTCCTTTGTGATGGTTGGCATTGCCTTTGGTGAGCAAAGAAGTACTGGTTGTTGGCCACCATATCAATGAGATTCTGGGCTTCCTCTGCAGTTTTCATGAGTTGCAAAGAGCCTCCAGCTGAGTGATCCAATGCTTCCTGGGATTTCAATGTTAAGCCTTCATAAAAATTATGCAACTTATCCCATTCAGTGAACATTTCAGAGGGACACTTCCTGATCAGAGCCTTGTATCTCTCCCATGCCTCATAGATGGGT